>NW_019944639.1:39095-44933 GCF_002910315.2 Salvelinus sp. IW2-2015
TCTCACACGAAGCTCGTAAAAACATTGAAATCCTAAATATAAACCATCAACTTAGTGCTTGAATACCATTAGTGGTTTTAAATATTTTTTTTGCATGACATATCCTTTTATAATATTTTGACCACGTTTATTTGACTGGTCAATTTTTGTTTTTTTTTTTTTTTTTTTGTTTTTTTGTTTTTTTTTTTTGTATGTTGTTGTCAATGTTTTTGGCAACCAACTTTGTGCCCAGCTTGTTGCGAAAAAAGTCCAATTATTAGAAAAGTTTTTTGCAGAGTATAATTGAAAACTAATTCCTTTGTGATTAAGAGGTGTATTTTCCATTAACTAGGCAATTTTATTTCTACCCATATGTCTATTTCCACTACAAACTCATGGCGACAATATGGACATAGATATACAAAAATGAAGTACCAAATGAGAGGAGAGAAAAAGAAAGTGAGACAGAGCGGAGACAGAGAAAACAGCAGACCTGGACGATTCATTCCAAGGCAAGTCATTATCTCTGCTCTTACGTGCACAATAGATAGATTTTCCCTCATCACGCTGAATAAACAGCTTATTTGCCAAGGAACTCCTTGTGCAGAGTGGTGTGTGGCGCATAAAGAAACTGAGTGAGTGGGGTGTACACTCCTTAGAAAAAAACTGTTCCTAAAGGTTCTTCCGCTGTCCCATAGGAGAACCCGTTTCGTTCCAGTAGAATCCTTTTGTTTCGATGTTAGAACCCTCTGTGTTTTTAAGTTCTAGATAGCGTCTTATTTTACTGGTAAGTGTAGTCATATCCAATACCTGACTCGGAGAAGGGGCGAAAATGAGAACGCAGCCTTGGTTGAGGTACATTGTGTTAAATAAATACAATTGAGGATATAGCTTCCGTAGACTGGTGAAAATGATGAAGGCGCAATATCCTCAGCCTCATACACCCTCACACTTACCTTGCGTTTCAATACAGTTCAGCTGCTGCTGATTCTGTCACATTCATATGAACGCAATAGTCTCAGCCAATGTCAGAGGAATAAAGAGCCCTCCTGTATTTGCGGACATTCGCGTGGACATCAGTTGCATTGGCCATGAAACTCCTCTCCTGACGCTCAAACCGTACATTTTAAGTTATTAGCAACGCGCTTATCTAGAAAGCGACTTACAGGGAGCAATTAGGTTGAGTTTTACCTAGTTGCTTGGGGATTGAAACTAGCGGACCTTTCGGTTACTGGCCCGCTCTAACCACTGGCTACCTACCTTAGGAAGGCACTTAGACAAATGTCAAGTAAACGTTCTTGTTCTTCGTCAAACACGCTGCGGCAGCTTCTCCTGCCACACAGATTTTCACTTTCACTCTGTCTGTCTCGCGCTTTGTCTCTTCCCTGTCACTCGTGCTCTTTTCAGAATCAATGAATGTGATTGGTAGCAATAACACCACTCAGTGTGATGTCCCTGACCCTGCCTCAGGGAACCTCTCTCTGCACTGAGCCTGAGGAATTAATTAGCCCTCTACACCTCCTAACACCCTGCCAGACACGCACAGCCCAACAAGGCTGCCCTCACCTGACCTCAGCCTCAACTCCAGCCCAAGCCTCATCCCCAGCCTCAGTTTCTCAGCCTCCTACCAGTCCCACAATCCACTCTTGTGTTCCTTACATACCAGGGAACCAGGTTGCCATGCAGTGAAAGTGGGTCAGTGGACATGGGGCAGAGAGTGTCAAACCCTTGTGCTCTGTAAAGCTTTTTCCCGGCTTCTTGCTTTCATCTCCCCCGACTCCGCTCTCTGAGGGAATCCCCTCCCTTTCTTCCATGACCTTTAAGAGAAGACGAAGAGATGCCAGATGCGGTGGTTTAAGAACGTGCCTGTGGCAGCGCTAAAAATAGGGGTCCGCTCCCTTCACGCTTTTCCCTGCGTTCCCCCTGGCTGGCCCCTATTGTGGATAGCGGGCTCCACTCTTCTCCTCTGGTTTTCTCTCTCCATCCAATCGAGCAGACCTGACCCTGACATCCCTCCTCCCTCCCCGCTGCCAGCAGAATCCCTTCCTGGGCAGGCTGCAGCCCCCCATCACCTTGCAGTCCCTCCAGCCTTCTGCTCAACCATGGCCTACATTTTCTCCTCACAGGAACTGTTCAATGAAGTTGTAATCCTATCAAAGCTAATATATTCATCAAGACAGAATTATCCACTTCAATGAAGAGAGGCTGTTCTAAATTATGTAAGATAAAAAGAGTTAAACAGGTGATGTTGTTAACATAGAGTCAATGGAGACAGCCACAGTACCTACCTTCCCCTCCCCCTGTTCTGAACACAGGACCGGGTTGTAATACTATGTTATTACAGTATCCACTCTGGCACTCCAAGTCCAGCCATAACCCATTGAGATTTCGCCACTGTTTGAGAGAGAGAGAGAGAGAGAGAGAGAGAGAGAGAGAAGAGAGAGAGGAGAGAAGAGAGAGAGAGAGAGAGAGAGATGAAGTTAGAGAGAGAGAGAGGTAGAGAGGTTTAGAGAGAGAGTGCTAGATAGAGAGAGAGAGAGAGAGAGCTAGAGGTTTAGAGAGAGAGCTAGGGAGAGAGAGGTAGAGAGGTAGAGAGGTTTAGAGAGAGAGAGAGAGCTAGGGGGAGAGAGAGACAATTTACTGGGTAAAACGTTCCACTGTAATAGTGAAGGTGTAAACTTGGCAGTAGAAAATCTTAACATTATATTTGACCTCTCAACTTCCCTATCAAATCTAAAAATCTCAAATAGACAACTGAAGAAAATGAACAACAATGACAAATGGTTTGATGAAGAATGCAAAAATCTAAGAAAGAAATTGAGAAACCTGTCCAACCAAAAACATAGAGACCCAGAAAACCTAAGACTACGCCTTTACCATGGTGAATCACTAAAACAATACAGAAATACACTACGGAAAAAGAAGGAACAGCACGTCAGAAATCAGCTCAATGTAATTGAAGAATCSATAGACTCTAACCACTTCTGGGAAAATTGGAAAACACTAAACAAACAACAACACGAAGAGTTATCTATCTAAATGGAGATGTGTGGAGAAACCACTTCTCCAATCTTTTTGGCTCTATAACAAAGAACAAAGAGCAAAAGCATAAACATGATCAAATAAAAATCTTAGAATCAACTATTAAAGACGACCAGAACCCACTGGATTCTCCAATTACCTTGAATGAGCTACAGGACAAAATAAAAACCCTCCAACCCAAAAAGGCCTGTGGTGTTGATGGTATCCTAAATTAAATGATCAAATATACAGACAACAAATTCCAATTGGATATACTTAAACTCTTTAACATCATCCTTGGCTTTGGCATCTTCCCCAATATATGGAACCAAGGACTGATCATCCAAATCCACAAAAGTGGAGACAAATTTTACCCCAATAACTACCGGGGGATATGCGTCAACAGCAACATTGGGAAAATCCTCTGCATTATCATTAACAGCAGACTCGTACATTTTCTCAATGAAAACAATATCAAATTGGCTTTTTACCAAATTACCGTACAACAGACCATGTATTCACCCTGCCCACTCTAKTTGACAAACAAACAAACCAAAACAAAGGCAAAGTCTTCTCATGCTTTGTCGATTTCAAAAAAGCCTTCGACTCAATTTGGCATGAGGGTCTGCTATACAAATTGATGGAAAGTGGTGTTGGGGGTAAAACATGCGACATTATAAAATCCATGTACACAAACAACAAGTGTGCGGTTAAAATTGGCAAAAAACACACACATTTCTTCCCACAGGGCCGTGGGGTGAGACAGGGATGCAGCTTAAGCCCCATCCTCTTCAACATATATATCAACGAATTGGCGCGGGCACTAGAACAGTCTGCAGCACCCGGTCTCACCCTACTAGAATCCGAAGTCAAATGTCTACTGTTTGCTGATGATCTGGTGCTTCTGTCACCAACCAAGGAGGGCCTACAGCAGCACCTAGATATTCTGCACAGATTCTGTCAGACCTGGGCCCTGACAGTAAATCTCAGTAAGACCAAAATAATGGTGTTCCAAAAAAGGTCCAGTTGCCAGGACCACAAATACAAATTCCATCTAGACACCGTTGCACTAGAGCACACAAAAAACTATACATACCTCGGCCTAAACATCAGCACCACAGGTAACTTCCACAAAGCTGTGAACGATCTGAGAGACAAGGCAAAAAGAGCCTTCTATGCCATCAAAAGGAACATAAATTTCAACATACCAATTAGGATCTGGCTAAAAATACTTGAATAAGTCATAGAACCCATTGCCCTTTATGGTTGTGAGGTCTGGGGTCCGCTCCACCAACCAAGATTTCACAAAATGGGACAAACACCAAATTGAGACTCTGCATGCAGAATTCTGCAAAAATATCCTCAGTGTACAACGTAGAACACCAAATAATGCATGCAGAGCAGAATTAGGCCGATACCCACTAATTATCAAATTCCAGAAAAGAGCCGTTCAATTCTACAACCACCTAAAAGGAAGCGATTCCCAAACCTTCCATAACAGAGCCATCACCTACAGAGAAATTAACCTGGAGAAGAGTCCCCTAAGCAAGCTGGTCCTGGGGCTCTGTTCACAAACACACCCCACAGAGCCCCAGGACAGCAACACAATTAGACCCAAGCAAATCATGAGAAAACAAAAAGATAATTACTTGACACATTGGAAAGAATTAACAAAAAAACTGAGCAAACTAGAATGCTATTTGAACCAAAACAGAGAGTACACAGTGGCAGAATACCTGACCACTGTGACTGTCCCAAAATTAAGGAAAGCTTTGACTATGTACAGACTCAGTGAGCATAGCCTTGCTATTGAGAAAGGCCGCCGTAGGCAGACATGGCTCTCAAGAGAAGACAGGCTATGTGCACACTGCCCACAAAATGAGGTGGAAACTGAGCTGCACTTCCTAACCTCCTGCCCAATGTATGACCATATTAGAGAGACATATTTCCCTCAGATTACACAGACCCACAAAGAATTCAAAAACATGCCCAATTTTGATAAACTCCCATATCTACTGGGTGAAATACCACAGTGTGACATCACAACAGCAATATGTGTGACCTGTTGCCACAAGAAAAGAGCAACTAGTGAAGAACAAACACCATTGTAAATACAACACATATTTATGGTTATTTATTTTCTCTTGTGTACATTAACCATTTGTACATTGTTACAACACTGTATATATACATAATATGACATTTGTAATGTCTTTATTGTTTTGAAACTTCTGTATGTGTAATGTTTACTGTTCATTTTTATTGTTTATTTCACTTTTGTATATTATCTACCTCACTTGCTTTGGCAATGTTAACACATGTTTCCCATGCCAATAAAGCCCCTTGAATTGAATTGAGAGAGAGAGAGAGAGAGGTAGAGGTTTAGAGAGAGAGAGACAGAGAGAGAGAGAGAGAGAGCTAGGGAGAGAGAGGTATAGGTAGAGAGGTAGAGATGTATAGAGAGAGAGCTAGAGAGAGGTAGAGAGGTTTAGAGAGAGAGCTAGAGAGAGGTAGAGAGGTTTAGAGAGAGAGAGAGCTAGAGTTTAGGACACACATTATGTTCTCTAGGGGACAGGAATCTGTTTAGGACAAAGCCTTAGTAAGAGAAAGAGTCTAACATGAGTGTACTAACACCTAACTGAGTTGAAATGAGCTGAACTGAGCTGAACTGAGCTGAACTGAGCTGAACTGAGCTGAACTGAGCTGAACTGAACTGAAGTGAGCTGAAGTGAGCTGAACTGAGCTGAACTGAGCTGAAGGGAGCTGAACTGAGCTGAACTGAGCTGAACTGAGCTGAACTGAGCTGAACTGAGCTGAACTGAGCTGAAGTGAGCTGAA
>NW_019944639.1:45949-46510 GCF_002910315.2 Salvelinus sp. IW2-2015
AGAGAGAGGGAGAGAGAGACAGAGAGAGATGGAGACAGAGACAGAGACAGTAGTTGTTTATCTTGGCATTTGGATCAATAGGACCTGACATTGATTTATCCAAACTCAGTTGAAGGGGCTGAGTCCTCAGGGTTTCCACAGTGACAAAAACAACCAGAACAATGACTTTAGCAAACAACAACAACAACAACAACACAAAACAGAGAATAATATTATGACCTGGGCTGCATTTCATTCCACAAAATACAATCACAGAGTGAAGCAGTCAATTTCCTGGACAATCTGGTCTCACCTTTCATAGGACTGCAGCTTCGCACTTCGACGTTTGTCTCTTCAGAAAATGTCAAAGAAATTAGTTTGTGAGAACTTTTTTACTGTTGCTAAATTAAACTAAGGTCATATACTGTGTTTATATATATGTAAATAATCCTTTTTTTTTTTTTTTTATGAACTAGAACCCTCTTCTGTCTTCTCTATACAGAACACAGTATGATCAGGTAGTTGTTGATTATTCTGTGAAACTCTCTCAAGCCAAGGTGACTATTGTGTAGAGTCAAGAGA
>NW_019944639.1:47314-65417 GCF_002910315.2 Salvelinus sp. IW2-2015
TTAAAGGGTTAGGGTTAGGGGAAGGGTTAGCTAACATGCTAAGTGGCTAACATTTGCTAGGTGGTTAACATTAGTTAGCTTGTTAACGTTAGCTAGGCTAGGAGTTAGGGTTCGGTTAAAGGGTTAGGGGAAGGGTTAGCTAACATGCTATGTAATTGCAAAATAGCTCAAAAGTAGTAAGTAGTTGAACAGTTTCTATTGAGCTAAAAATGCTAAAGTTGTACTTTATGAGATTTAAACGCACAACCTTTAGGGTGTCAGATGTTATCAAACGTAATGCATCCTATTAAATTGTGTGTCTTGGGCTTTACGTACAGAATAATACAAAATGCTCTGACACCAAGTTGCAGATGGAGATGACAGAAATGAATAGCAACGCGTCCATCAGCTGACCAACATGAACATCCACACGCTCCACGTGGAGCGCTTGAAACATACAAACAAACAGGCCAATGGACCTCATACTGTATATAGATGACAGGGACTGAAACATGTTCAAATTATTATTGTGTCGTCTAGCTCATCTCAAAGGAACACTGCGGGAACAACAAAGAGGATAGAGAGAATAGAGAGGATAGAGAGGGTAGAGGATATAGAGAAAAGAGAGAAAGGATATAGAGAATATATTGGATAGATAGGACGGAGAGGATAAAGAGAGAGAGAGAGACACGATTTAGATGATAGAGAACATTTAGAGAGAGAGAGAATTGAGAGGTTAGAGAGGATAGAGAGAATAGACTGAGAGAGGATAGAGAGGGTAGAGAGAGAGAGGATAGAGAGGATAGAGGATAGAGAGAATAGAGGACAGAGTGAATAGAGAGAGAGATGATATAGAGAATAGAGAGAGAGAGAGAGAGAGGATAGAGAGAATAGAAAGGTTAGAGATGTTAGAGAGGATAGAGAGGATATAGAGAGAGAGGGGATAGAGATGATGTAGATTATAGAGAGGATAAGAGATAATGGAGATTAAGGAGAGGATAGAGAGGATATAGAGAGAGAGGGGATAGATAGGATGGAGATTATAGAGGGGATAAGAGATAATGGAGATTAAGGAGAGGATATAGAGGGAGAGGCGATAGACAGGATAGAGAGGATAAAGAGAGAGAGAGAGAGACAGGATTTAGGGGATAGAAAATATTTAGATATAGAGAGAATAGAGAGGATAGAGAGAATAGAGAGGTTAGAGAGGATAGAGAGAATATAGAGGATATATAGAATAGAGAGGAAAGAGACAGAGAGAGGGATTTAGGGGATAGAAAATATTTAGATAGAGAGAATAGAGAGGTTAGAGAGGAAAGAGAGGATAGATGGAAAGAGAGGATAGAGAGAAAGAGGATAGAGAGAAAGAGGATAGAGAGGATAGAGAGTTTAGAGAGGATAGAGAGAATAGAGAAGAAAGAGAGGATTTAGAGAATAGAGAGAATATGGAGAATGGAGGATGACAGAGAAAGAAAAGACAGTAAAAATGTAGCTGAGCTTCTTTTCTTCTACTTTTATCTCTCTCACTCACACTTACTCCTTCTTCTTTCTTTTTTTGTCCTCCGTCAATCATCTTAGTTGCCAGGAGACCAGCAGCAGAACGGCTCCCTGGGGTTTTGGGGTTGGTGCTGCCTCAATGCCTGAGGGAGGGAGGAAGGTTGTTTCAAAGACAATGAAAACGGCCAACCCAAATATCAGCTTTCTAATAACCACTCCTGGGGTAGGCTGGAAGGCCATCTTTGATTTTGGGGAACTAGTGAAGTCATGGACCAGGAGGCCATTATTGTTAAGGGTAACTAATGAAGTCATCTGTGCCCCGGAAGCGATCTTACTTGACACCGTAGACCCACTTCAATTTGCATACTGCCCCAATAGATCCAGAGACAATGCATTCACCATCGCACTACACACTGCCCCATCCCATCTGGACAAGAGGAATAGGAATGTAAGAATGCGGATCATTGACTATAGCTCAGCATTTAACACCATAGTACCCTCCAAGCTCATCATTAAGCTCGGGGCCATGGGCCAGAAACCCGGCTGTGCACCTGTGTCCTGGACATCCTGACGGGCCGCCACCAYGTGGTGAAGGTAGGAAACAACACCTCCACAATGCTGATCCTCAACACTGGGGCCCCACAAGGGTGCGTTCTCAACCCCTTCCTGTACTCCCTGTTCACCCAAGACAGCATGGCCAAGCACACCTCCAACTCAATCATCAAGTATGCAGACGACACAACAGTAGTGGGCTTGATTACCAACAATGATGAGACAGCCCACAGGGAGGAGGTGAAGGCACTCGGAGTGGTGCCAGGAAAATAACCTCTCACTCAACGTCAACAAAGCGAAGGAACTGATCAAAGACTTCAGGAAACAGCAGAGGGCACACCCCCTTATCCACATCAATGGGACCGCAGTGAAGCAGGTGGAAAGCTTCAATTTCCTCTACATGCACATCACTGGCAAACTGAAATGGTTCACCCACACAGACAGTGTGGTGAAGAAGGCGCAACAGCGCCTCTTCAACCTCAGGAGGCTGAAGATATTCGGCTTGGTCCCTAAGACCCTCAGAAACCTGTACAGATGCACCATTGAGAGCATCCTGTCGGGCTGTATCACCGCCTGGTGCGYCAACTGCACCGCCCGCCACCGGGCGGTGCAGTGAACAGGGCTGGGTGAACAGGGCTCTCCAGAGGGTGGTGCTCTCTGCCCAATGCATCACTGGGGGCAAATTACCTTCCCTCCAGGATACCTACAGCACCCGATGTCACAGGACATCAACCAGTCGAGCCACGGCCTGTTCACTCAGCTATTATCCAGAAGGCGAGATCAGTACAGGTGTATCAAAGCTGGGATCGAGAGACTAAAAAACAGCTTCTATCTCAAGGCCATCAGATTGTTAAATAGCCATTACTAGCCGGCTACCACCCAGTTACTCATCCCTTCACCTTATAGGCTGCTGCTCTATATACATAGACATGGAATCACTGGCCACTTTAATAATGTTTACATTCTGCTTTACACATCTCATATGTATATACGTATTCTATTCTACTGTATTTTAGTCAAACCCACTCCGACATTCCTCGTCCTAATATTTATATATTTCTTAATTCCATTCTTTTACTTTTAGATGTGTGTATTGTTGTGAATTGTTAGATACTACTGCACTGTTGGAGCCGGGAACACAAACATTTCACTACACCCGCAATAACATCTGATTAATATGTGTATGTGACCAATAACATCTGATAAATATGTGTATGTGACCAATAACATCTGATAAATATGTGTATGTGACCAATAACATCTGATAAATATGTCTATGTGACCAATAACATCTGATTAATATGTGTATGTGACCAATAACATCTGCTAAATATGTCTATGTGACCAATACAATTTGTCATGTCCAGGGATGCCATATTGGATTTTGGTAAGTCATCGTTTGGACAAAAGTCTGTCTTCCGCTCTTTCTCCTCCGTGACCCAGAAACCGTTGAGTTGTCAAGTGGTCGAGGAGAGTGTCAATTCATAATAGGGAAACCTCCTCGATAGCCTCCTTTTGGCGAGAAACCTACCATAGTCACTGTCATGACGTGGCCCTCTTTGGATATAGCAAGCACCAACTCTCTCTCTCTCTCTTCCCCCTACACCCAGGCTCTGTTATCTCAGGTCGTAAATTCCTGGAGGAGACTCTCTCCCTCATGCAGTATAGAGAAAGGTTTCACAGGAGAACAAAGGAACTTCTTCTACCTCATAGAACTTGAGAACTGAACAATGTCCATGTTTTGGAGAATGTGTAAACGGTCAGGGAAGAATCCAGCCACGACCGGTCCATTTTGTCTAATGTTTGTGACCTCATGAGAGACAATACAGCCATATTACCATAACTCTGTTTATACAAGAGTCTCCATTATGAGATTTGCATCTAATTATTGTATTAAATCAATGAGTAAAGATGAAACTATTTGTGAAATGATGTAATGTGATTTTAAACTGTTTAATGAAAGAGAATCCAATTCCCTTTTATTGTTTAACTAAGTCGTTGGCCTGCCCCATGAGCACAGACATTGATCTGGCATCATGGGACAGCCCTTTCCTGCTGTTCCGAATATAAATCCCACCTGGAGAAGCCCACGTCAGACCATGCCTACCTCGGTCAGCTGAGGGAGCTAAGGTTTGAGTAGAGACCACAAAAACCTCAGGACAAGCTAAGGTTGTAATGGTTGCTGAATTCTTACCCATACCACGTGATTAAACTCTGAGACTATCAGTACCGACAGAATAAGAGCAAATCTTAAATACTAATTACTAGTCTGCAGCTAGGAATTATGTACCGTTGAATGCGAAGGCCAACAACCGCCGAAACATCTATTCTATTAGAACATTTCTGAATGGAACTCTGAAGTATCCATTCCAACCACAAAGACTCCAAGGACGCAAAGAGAAGTTCAGATGAACTTTCCAACAGAAAGACGGATGATTCCAACAGAGATCATGACGACACACTGAACGTAAATARATATATTGATTGCAATTATTCCCGAATGAGTGAGCGTTCATGTGCAACGGATGAGCATTTCAGTTGTTATAATTATCAACTGTGTAGTGTCTTTTGTCTTTCGCGCCCTTCTCAGTCCCTTTGTCTACCAAGCCGTCATACCGGTTTAGCCCACTAGGGCACATCCCCTTCTCAGTCCCTTTGTCTACCAAGCCGTCATACCGGTTTAGCCCACTAGGGCACATCCCCCTTCCTCAGTCCCTTTGTCTACAAGCCGTCATACCGGTTTAGCCCACTAGGGCACATCCCTTCCATTTCCTAGTAACCATTCCACTTTGTTTGTTATGCATTTCTGTGATTATTTAGTTAGTTAAAAACCTGTTTAGGCCAGGGGTGCCGCTAGCGGCACTCCTCCCACATTCCATTGAAAAGGCAGAGCGGCAAATTCCAATTTTTTTTTTGAAATATTTAACTTTCACACATTAACAAGTCCAATACAGCATTTGAAAGATAAACATCTTGTCAATCCATCCAACATGTCCATTTTTTTAATGTTTTACAGAGAAAACACCACATATATTTATGTTAGCTCACCACCAAATAAAAAAAAGACAGACAGACATTTTTCACAGCACAAGTAGGCTGCAGGTAGCATGCACAAGCCAACCTAACTAACCTAGAACCAACCTAAATAACCTAGAAAAAACTACCTCCGATGACAGTCCTATAACATGTTACACAATAAATCTATGTTTTGTTCAAAAAAATTGCATATTTAGCTATAATCAGTTTTACATTACTGCTACCATCATAGCTACAGTCAGAAATCGCACGGGAGTAGCCAGAGTAAATACAGACACCAACTACCTAATTACACATCATAAAACATTTCAGACAAATATATGGTGGATAGCTAATGAAAGACAAATATCTTGTGAATACAGACAATATTTCCGATTGTTGAAGTGTTTTACAGCGAAAACACCACATATATTTAGTTAAGTTCACACAAATACAAAAGACAGACAGACAGTTTTTCACAGCAACGGTAGCATGCAAGTAGCTAACCTAACTAACCTAGAACCAACCTAGAACCAACCTAAATAACCTAGAAAAAACTCCCTCAGATGACAGTCCTATAACATGTTACACAATAAATCTATGTTTTGTTCGAAAAATGTGCATATTTTAGCTATAAATCAGTTTTACATTACTGCTACCATCATAGCCACCATCACAGCTACAGTCAGAAATCGCACGGCAGTAGCCAGAGAAAATACAGACACCAACGTCAACTACTAATTACACATCATAAAACATTTCAGAACAATATATGGTGAATAGCTAATGAAAGAATAAGATCTTGTGAACAGAGCCAATATTTCCGATTTTTGAAGTGTTTTACAGCGAAAACACAATATATCGTTATATTAGCTTACTACAATAGCTAGCACACAGCAGCATTGDTTCTAGTCAAACGGTAGCATAGCACAGTTCGACAGATATATATGAAAAAGCATCCCAAATTGGGTCCTTATCTTTGTMGATCTTCCATCAGAATGTTCTCCAAGGGGTCCTTTGTTCAGAACCGACTTTATTTGGATCCATAACGAACGATTTCCCTCAGAATTAGCAAGCACACTGGCCGTGCGTTGCTAGCCTCTCGTTCTTGAACCAATTCTTGCGACGCATCACGTCTAAAGTCCAGAATAAATTTCAATAATATAATTAAACTATATTGAAAAAACATACTTTAGGATGATATTGTGACATGTATCAAAGAAAATCGAAGCCAGAGATCATATTCACCTTTAAAAAGGTTCTTCCATGAGCCGAGTACAGGTCCTACTTCGCGCCCAGGGAGAAAAATAAAAGTGCGCACGTCTCAGTCCAAGAGGTTGTGTTCAGTCCCTGATCGAGATAATCAACTGATTTCAGCTCTCACTTCCGCATGACACCCAGGCGAAGGCGTATGACGTGTTTCTACAGTCATAAGTGACATGCCCTTTTATAGACAAGCTCTTGAAGAGAGAGTTCGCTTTTGGAAATCTCACTTCCGGTTAGGAAATGGTCTGTAAAAGGAGTTCTGTTTCACTTAGAGAAATAATTCAAACGTTTTTAGAAACTAGAGACTGTTTTCTATCCAATAGTAATAATAATATGCATATTGTACGAGCAAGAATTGAGTACGAGGCCGTTTAAAAATCATACGATTTTCCCCAAAAGTGAAAATAGCACCCCCTGGTCCCCAACAAAATAAATGATTGAGACAATTGATGTATGGATGATTCATAGTGAAGACTGGGTTCGTGCAGATAACCAACAATTTACGACGTTTGGAATGAGACTAACGTGAGGTAAAGAATGATTCATTAATTAGAAAACTAATTGATCAGATATTAAAATATCTGAAAAGTTATATTAGGAAAATTATAACTTTGTAATCTGAAGATTTTCTTTGGTGCCCCGACTTCCTAGTTAATTACATTTACATGATTAGTTTATTCATGTAATAATAATTACAGAGAATTGATTTGATAAAATAAGTCGTCACTTTAATGATGCCAAAGACACAACATCACGGAAGAGTTTAGAAATCTGACACACCCTCTTTGAATCAGCTATTGTTTTGTTGAGCAAAATATATACAGCAACAGTCAGGTTTTGAATAGATTTTAGATTCTTCAAAGTAGCTACCCTTTGCCTTTAATGACAGCTTTTCACACTCTTGAATTCTCTCAACCAGCTTCACCTGGAATGTTTTTCCAAGAGTATTGAAGGAGATCCCACATACGCTGAGCACTTGATGGCTGCTTTTCCTTCACTCTGTGGTCCAACTCATCCCAAACCATTTCAATTGGGTTGAGGCCGGGTGATTGTGGAGGCCAGGTCATCTGATGCAGCACTCCATCACTCTCCTTCTTGGTCAAATAGCCCTTACACAGCCTGGATGTGATTTCTTGGTTATTGGTCTGTTGAATAAAAATCCCAATTCGATTCAATCCCACAGCCTATAGTTCGTCAAACCAGATGGGATGGCATATCGCTTCCAGAAATGTTGGTGTAAAGATTCATATGTCCTATAGGTTTGAGGAGCTGTCGCTTGCGAATCTTAAGAGTTAAAGTCTACTGAGCTCAAGGTAACACCCAAAGAAACTGCTACCCACACCATCACACCTCCATGCTTTACAGTGGGAATCACACATGCGGAGATCATCCATTCACCTACTCTGCGTCTCACAAAGACACGGCGGTTGGAACCAAAAATCTCAAATTTGGACTCAGACCAAAAGGACAGATTTCCACCGGTCTAATGTCCATTGCTTGTGTTTCTTGGCCCAAGCAAGTCTCTTCTTATTATTGGTGTCCTTTAGTAGTGGTAGTAGTATTCGTAGTATTCAACCACGAAGGCCTGATTCACACAGTCTCCTCTGAACAGTTGATGTTGAGATGTGTCTGTTACTTGAACTCTGTGAAGCATTTACTTGGGCTGCAATCTGAAGCTGGTAACTCTAATGAACTTATCCTCTGCAGCAGAGGGAACTCTGGCTCTTCCTTTCCTGTGGCGGTCCTCATGAGAGCCAGTTTCATCATAGTGCTTGATGGTTTTTGAGACTGCACTTGAAGAAATGTTCAAAGTTACTGTGTGGATGTTTAACTGGCGGCAGAGAAGTCAGACGCAGGAGAGAAATAACTGTGTTTCCAACGGCTCAGTTTATTAACAAAAGCCACCGGAAAACAGAATAATACAAAAAAATGGGTAACATAACCCAACACACACCAGTACAGACTGGACAGTACAGACTACAATAAACAATCACCCACAAGGACATGAGGGGAAACAGAGGGTTAAATACACACCAGTACAGACGTACACATACACTTACAATAAACAATCACCGACAAGGACATGAGGGGGAACAGAGGGTTAAATACACACCAGTACAGACGTACACATACACTACAATAAACAATCACCGACAAGGACATGAGGGGAAACAGAGGGTTAAATACACACCATGTAATTGATGGGATTGGGACCAGGTGTGAAGGAAGACAAGACAAAACCAATGGAATATGAAAAATGGATCAGTGATGGCTAGAAGGTCGGTGACGTCGACCGCCGAACAAGGAGATGGATTCGTGACAGTTATAGAGGTTTTCCGGATTGACTGACCTTCATGTCTCAAAGTAATGATGGACTGTCATTTCACTTTGCTTATTTGAGCTGTTCTTGCCATAATAAAGACTTGGTCTTTTACCAAATAAGACATCTTCTGTATACCACCCTACCTTGTCACAACACAACTGATTGGCTCAAACGCATTAAGAAGGAAAAAAAATCCACAAATTAACTTTTAACAAGGCACACCTGTTAATTGAAATGCATTCCAGGTGACTAACCTCATAAAGCTGACTACACACTCACTTGCTCCCACACAGTTCTGAAGGTTACCAGGTCAGAGATCCAGCTCTAGCAGGGTTTAAGTGTAATGATAGTTTCCTCCAGCTCTATGTGATAATGGACATTAAGAGTGGTCGTTAACATAAAGAATAGTGACTAGTCCCATTGGCCTTTTCTCAAGTGATGAAACGGTGTCGTGAGAATACTTGTATCGAGAAGATGAGTTTGAAGGTTCAAAGAGAGTTCTCTCTCTCTCTCTCTCTCTCTCTCGTCTCATCCATCGCTTCTCTCTCTTTTCTCTCTTCTCTCGTTCTACCTCATCGTCCTCCTCCTCTCGTCTCTCCTGTGTCTCTTCGTCTGTCTGTCTTGCTGCGCTGTTCTTTGTTCTGTCCTCTGTCTTGTCTGTCTTGGTCCGTGTCATTTCAGAAAGTTTTCAGACCTCTTCCCTGTTTCCACAGTTTGCTACGTTACAGCCTTATTCTAAAGTGGATTAAATAAAAAAAAATGATCCTCATCATTCTACCCACAATACCCCACGATGACGAATTAAAAACTGTTTTTTAGAAAATGTTGCATATATATTTTACATAAGTATTCAAAGCCTTTGCTGTGAGATTCGAAATTGAGCTCAGGTGTATCCTGTTTCCATCCATGAAATTTTTCAACAACTTGAATGGAGTCCACCTGTGGTAAATTCAATTGATTGGACATGATTTGGAAAGTCACAAACCTGTGTAAGGTCCCACAGTTGACAGTGCATGTCTTAGAAAAATCAAGCCATGAGGTCAAAAGGAATTGTCCGTTGAGCTCTGAGAAAGCATTGTGTCGATGCACAGATCTGGAGAAGGGTACCAAAAAATGTCTGCATAATTGAAGGTCTCTAAGAACACAGTGGCCTCCATCATTCTTAAATTAAATAAGTTTGAAATCATCAACTCTTCCTAGAGCTGGTCGCCCGGCCAAACTAAGCAATCAGTGGAGAAGGGCCTTGCTCAGGAACGTGACCAAGAACCCGATGGTCACTCTGATAGAGCTCCAGAGTTTCTCTGTGGAGATGGAAGAACCTTCCAGAAGACAACCATCTCTGCAGCACTCCACCAATCAGGCCTTTATGGAAGAGTGGCCAGACTGAAACCATTCCTCAGTAACAGGCACACGACGACCCACTGGGTTTGCCAAAATGCACCGAAAGGACCCTTAGACCACGAGAAACAAGATTCTCTGGTCTGATGAAACCAAGATTGAACTGTTTGGCCTGAATGCCAAGCATCATGTCTGGAGGAAACCTGGCACAATACTTACGGTGAAGCATGGTAGTGGAAGCATCATGCTTGGGGATGTTTTTCAGCAGCAGGGACTGGGAGACTAGTCAGGATCGAGGGAAAGATGAACAGAGCAAAGTACAGAGAGAGCCTGCATAAATTGGTCATCAAATGTGATCTGATCTTGATCTAAGTCACAACAATAGACAAACATGGTGTGCTTAAACTAATAACAAACCAATTATTGTATTTTTCTTGTCTATACTGAATACATAATTTAAACATTCCCAGTGTAGGTTGGAAAAAGTATGTGAACCCCTAGGCTAATGACTTCTCCAAAAGCTCATTGGAGTCAGGAGTCAGCTAACCTGGAGTCCAATCAATGAGATGAGATTGGAGATGTTGGTTAGAGCTGCCTTGCCCTATAAAAACACTCACAAAATGTGAGTTTGCTGTTCACAAGAAGCATTGCCTGATGTGAACCATGCCTCGAACAAACGAGATCTCAGAAGACCAATTAAGAATTGTTGACTTGCATAAAGCTGGAAAGGGTTTCAAAAGTATCTCTAAAAGCCTTGATGTTCATCAGTCCACGATAAGACAAATTGTCTATAATCGGAGAAAGTTCAGCACTGTTGCTACTCTCCCTATGAGTGGCCATCCTGCAAAGATGACTGCAACAGCACAGCGCAGAATGCTCAATGAGGTTATTAAGAAGAATCCTAGAGTGTCAGCTAAAGACTTACAGAAATCTCTGGAACATGCTAACATCTTTGTTGACGAGTCTACGATACGTAAAACACTAAACAAGAATGGTGTTCATGGGAGGACCACAAAGGAAGAAGCCACTGCTGTCCAAAAAAAACGGCACGTAGCGGACAGATAGCTAACATTCTACTGCAAAATGTCATGATAGCGCTGTCATCACGGAAAATGAATTCCAAGTTTATCATGACATTTTGCAGTAGAATGTTAGGCTATCTGTCCGCCACTTGAAGCACAACAGAAGTTTGGTGACAGGACAACGACCCAAAACACGAAGTAAATCAACAATGGAATGGCTGAAACAGAAGAAAATACTTCTTCTAGAGTGACCCAGTCAATTCCAACCGGATTGAGATGCTGTGGCATGACCTCAAGAGAGCAGTTCACACCAGACATCCAAGAATATTGCTGAACTGAAACAGTTTTGTAAAGAGGACGGTCCAAAATTCCTCCTGACCGTTCCTTGAGGTTATTGCTGCCCAAAGAGGGTCACACACTTATTAAATCCAAGGTTCACTAATTTTTCCCAACATGCACTGGTAATGTGTTACACGATGTGTTCAATAAAGACATGAAAACGTATAATTGTTTGTGTTAATAGTTTAAGCAGACTGTGATTGTCTATTGATGTGACCTAAATGAGAGATCAGATCAAATTTTATGACAAATTTATGCAGAAATCCAGTATTTCAAAGGGTACATCCTTTTTCTTGCACTGTATATATATATACAGTGGAGAACAAGTATTTGATACACTGACAATTTTGCAGGTTTTCCTACTTACAAAGCATGTAGAGTTCTGTAATTTTTATCATAGGTACACTTCAACTGTGAGAGAAGGAATCTCAACAAATCCAGAAAATCACATTGTATGATTTTAAGTAATTATTGCATTATTGCATGACATAAGTATTTGATACATCAGAAAAGCAGAACTGAATATTGGTACAGAAACCTTAGTTTGCAATTACAGAGATCATACGTTCCTGTAGTTCTGACCAGGTTTGCACACACTGCAGCAGGGATTTTGGCCACTCCTCCATACAGACCTTCTCCAGATCCTTCAAGTTTCGGGGCTGGTCGCTGGGCAATACGGACTTTCGCTCCCTCCAAAGATTTTCTATTGGGTTCAGGTCTGGAGACTGGCTAGGCCACTCCAGGACCTTGAGATGCTTCTTACGGAGCCACTCCTTAGTTGCCCTGGCTGTGTGTTTCGGGTCGTTGTCATGCTGAGGACCCAGCACGACCCATCTCAATGCTCTTACTGAGGGAAGGAGGTTGTTGGTCAAAGTCTGCGATACATGGCCCCATCCATCTCCCCTCAATACGGTGCAGTCGTCTGTCCCCTTTGCAGAAAAGCATCCCAAAGAATGATGGTTCCACCTCCATGCTTCAGTTGGGATGGTGTTCTTGGGTTGTACTCATCCTTCTATTCCTCCAAACACGGAGTGGATTTAGAGCAAAAAGCTCTATTTTGTCTCATCAGACCACATGACCTTCTCCCATTCCTCCTCTGGATCATCAGATGGTCATGGCAAACTTCAGACGGTCCTGGACATGCGCTGGCTTGAGCAGGGGGACCTTGCGTGCGCTGCAGGTTTTAATCCATGACGGCGTAGTGTTTTACTAATGGTTTTCTTTGAGACTGTGTCCCAGCTCTCTTCAGGTCATTGACCAGGTCCTGCCGTGTAGTTCTGGGCTGATCCTCACATTCCTCATGATCATTGATGCCCACGAGTGGTGAGATCTTGCATGGAGCCCCAGACCGAGGGGTGATTGACCGTCATCTTGAACTTCTTCCATTTTCTAATAATTGTGCCAACAGTTGTTGCCTTCTCACCAAGCTGCTTGGCTATTGTCCTGTAGCCATCCAGCCTTTGTACAGGTCTACAATTTATCCCTGATGTCCTTACACAGCTCTCTGGTCTTGGCCATTGTGGAGAGGTGAGAGTCTGTTTGATTGAGTGTGTGGACAGGTGTCTTTTATACAGGTAACGAGTTCAAACAGGTGCAGTTATACAGGTAATGAGTGGAGAACAGGAGGGCTTCTTAAAGAAAAACTAACAGGTCTGTGAGAGCCGGAATTCTTACTGGTTGGTAGGTGATCAAATACTTATGTCATGCAATAAAATGCAAATTAATTACTTTAAAAATCATACAATGTGATTTTCTGGATTTTTGTTTTAGATTCCGTCTCTCACAGTTGAAGTGTACCTATGATAAAAATGACAGACTCTACATGCTTGTAAGTAGGAAAACCTGACAAAATCGGCAGTGTATCAAATACTTGTTCTCCCCACTGTATATATATCTCTTTCTCTATCTCCTTTTATCTGCTGCACAGACGGTAAAAAGTGTGTAAATGGACGTTTCCTTGAGAGTTTTCCTTGGTGGGTTGATGCCTATAAGAGACACTCAGCACTTGGGTGACCCCTCCTGTCTCAGCCTCCAGTATTTATGCTGCAGTAGTTTATGTGTCGGGGGGCTAGGGTCAGTTGGTTATACCTGGAGTACTTCTCCTATCTTATCCAGTGTCCTGTGTGAATTTAAGTATGCTCTCTCTAATTCTCTCGTTCTCTCTTTCTTTCTCTCTCTCGGAGAACCTGAGCCCTAGGACCATACGTCACGGCAAACCGGGCATGATGGGGGGGGGCTGCCATAATCAACATCCACGTCTTCAGGTTGCATGTCTGGTGTTGTACGGATGAGTGTCCGAACTGTGTGACCAACTGATTGAACAGACAGTTCGAACAGACAGTTCGGTACCTTTCAACACGTAAACACCTCGCACCTAGACCCATAGTGATGCAGTCCATCTCTCCTCTACTTTGAGCCAGGAGAGACTGACATGAATGTTACTGACACCTTGACCTCCGTGTTCATCTAAGTGCCGCTCTGTTCTGGACCCTCTGCGATGTATCTACGTTTCTTCTTTAACAGCACATGACCACACACCTGGGCAGTAGGGCAGCAGTCCAAATGCGAAAAAAAAAATGAAACATTCATGCCAAGGTCATACCAACAATCATTTGTTTAAATTTGATTTTTAACTTTAAGACCCCTTTAAGTATCAAAATTAGATAATACATGTTTTGGGGATGAAAATCTGTATTTGACTTTACGAACACATTGAATAACAGATTCACTACATGGAACAACAGATAGTCCCCCCCCCCGCCCCCAAAAAAGTGTCTATCCTTAAATCCTATATCTGAGAAATATAAGAGAGATCCAGAAGCATTTGATTATTGTTATTTTTTACATGTATTTTAATTAACCCATTATATTTTTCACAAACACTCTCCATATGAACTTCCATTACTTTTTTTCCGACAGGTACCGAGGGACCTACAGACGAATCTTGTGAGGCGTGTAGGCGCCAGAGAGAAAAACAACATGTACGTGAGAGTCACACCTGTACACAGAGGGGTCATATGAGCGTGTAGCCCAAACTGTTGTGACGCTACAGACAGAAGTCGGGCAGATTGGCTGTATTCAGACGTGTCCCAAGACTCTTGTGGGGGGGTCATAGGGCATCCTTGTGGAGAGTCTCTAGAGCAAAACAACGTGTTCGTGAGAGTCTCATCTCTCCATAGAGAAGTCATCAAATCAAATCAAGTTTATTTTATATAGCCCTTCGTACATCAGCTAATATCTCGAAGTGCTGTGTGCAGAAAAACCCAGCCTAAAACCCCAAACAGCAAGCAATGCAGGTGTAGAAGCACGGTGGCTAGGAAAAACTCCCTAGAAAGGCCAAAATCTAGGAAAGAAACCTAGAAGGAACCAGGCTATGAGTGGTGGCCAGTCCTCTTCTGGCTGTGCCGGGTGGAGATTATACAGAACATGGCCAAGATGTTCAAATGTTCATAAATGACCAGCAGGGTCAGATAATAATCAGGAGTAAATGTCAGTTGGCTTTAATAGCCGATCATCAAAGATATCTCTACCGCTCCTGCGGTCTCTAGAGAGTTGAAAATAGCAGGTCTGGGACAGGTACATTTACATTTACATTTAAGTCATTTAGCAGACGCTCTTATCCAGAGCGACTTAAAGTTGGTGCATTCACCTTATGATGTCCAGTGGAACAACCACTTACAATAGTGCATCTAACTCTAAGGGGGGGGGGGGGGTTAGAAGGATTACTTTATCCTATCCTAGGTATTCCTTAAAGAGGTGGGGTTTCAGGTGTCTCCGGAAGGTGTGATTGATTCCGCTGACCTGGCGTCGTGGGGAGTTGTTCCACCATTGGGTGCCAGACAGCGAACAGTTTTGACTGGGCTGAGCGGGAGCTGTACTTCCTCAGAGGTAGGGAGGCGAGCAGGCCAGAGGTGGATGAACGCAGTGCCCTTGTTTGGGTGTAGGGCCTGATCAGAGCCTGAAGAGCAATTAGCCTGAGGTAGCACGTCCGGTGACATACAAGTCATAATAGTTTGTAGGCCAATCTGTTCAGACGCTACAAATGATTTTGTGAGAAGACCGATTTTCGGAAGTCTTATGTCTGATGCACAAAACAACTGCTCTAGCTCTGTCAACTTTTACCGCAGAAGCCTTAAGTGTTACATAAACGGACGTGGTGGATTGTCCCCACTTCCTCCTCTGAGGAGCCCCAACTGCTTACTGTATCGTGCCATGTTGTGAATGCTTTACGACAGGTGTACTCTCAACACATCAGTAGTGCAGGAAAAGTAAGCGGCTGGAAGGTGCGTGTGTGAGAGTGAGTGTGTTTTGTCTGTGTGTGTGTGTCTGTGTGTATCCAACAGGGATGTTAGCAGCTGTCTCAAGAGGAATGAGGGTGCGTCACAAATGGCACCTGATCCCTACAGTACCCTACTGTAGCCCTGGTCAAAGGGAATAGGGGGGGCTACTGTATTTGGGATGCAACTTCTAAAGCAGCACAGTCTTCATCTGAACTGACATGTGTCCTAAATATAGAACTCAGGCTGAGTTATCTCTTCCAGAAGAGACACACACACACACAGACGCACACAGACGCACCACACACACACACACACACACACACACACACACACACACACACACACACACACACACACACACACACACACACACACACACACACACACCACACACAACACACACACACACACACACACAAACATTGACACACACACACTTAGACACATACACACACACACAGCACACACACACAGACACACCCACACACACACACACACACACACACACACACACACACACACACACACACACACACACACACACCACACACACACAACACACACACACACACCACACACACACACTAGACACATACACTCACACACACACACTCTCACACACACACACATACAAAAACACACACACAGACACAGACACCAAAACAACACACACAAACACACACCGATACACACACAGAGACACAGACACACACACAAAACACACACACAAACAGACACACACGAGTCTTGTATTTGTAACCAATTTAGGACTCCTCACAAAAACATACCTTTTGAGACCCTGCTTTCCAGACATCATAGAAGACAGAAATTACACTCATGGTAGAAAAACAATCATTATGCAGGAAATCACCTAACAGTGACTGATCCTTGAAAAATGTACACTTGAAATTTTACTAACTAATTGCATTGCAATGCATTGCCATAGCCAATCGAGAGAATGCCTCTATGAAATCTAAAAGCTTCCAAACTGCCTGCATATACCTAATGGAAAAGCTATCCAACTGCCTGTGTTGCTACTAATGGAAGCATCAACTGTGTGTGTACCAATGGAAGCTATCCAACTTGTTGTACCTAATGAAGCTATCCAACTGATTAACCTAATGGAAGCTATCCAACTGCATTAACCTAATGGAAAGCTATCACTGCTGTGTTGTACCTAATGGAAGCTATCCAACTGTGTTGTAACTAAGAGCTACCAACTGTGTTGTACCTAATGGAACTATCCAACTGGTTGTACTAACGAAGCTAGCCAACTGACTGTGTTGTACCTAATGGAAGCTATCCAACTGCCTGTGTTGTACCTAATGGAAGCTATCAACTGTGTTGTACCTAATGAAGCTATCCAACTGCTGTTACCTAATGGAAGCTATCCAACTGTGTTGTACCTAATGGAAGCTATCCAACTGCTGTGTTGTACCTAATGGAAGCTATCCAACTACTGTGTTGTACCTAGAAGCTATCAACTGCCTGTGTTGTACCTAATGAAGCTATCCAACTGCTGTGTTGTACCTAATGAAGCTATCCAACTGTGTTGTACCTAATGGAAGCTATCCAACTGCTGTGTTGTACCTAATGGAAGCCTATCCAACTGCCTGTGTTGTACCTAATGGAAGCTATCCAACTGTTACCTAATGGAAGCTATCCAACTGTGTTGTACCTAATGGAAGCTATTCCAACTGTGTTGTACCTAATGGAAGCTATCCAACTTGTTGTACCTAATGGAAGCTATCCAACTGTTGTTGTACTAATGGAAGCTATCCAACTGTGTTTGTACCTAATGAAGCTATCCAACTGCCTGTGTTTGTACCTAATGAAGCTATCCAACTGCCTGCATTATACCTAATGGAAGCTATCCAACTGCCTGTGTTGTACCTAATGAAGCTATCCAACTGTGTTGTGCCTAATGGAAGCATCCAACTGTCTGTTTGTACCTAATGGAAGCTATCCAACTGCCTGCATTTACCTAATGGAAGCTATCCAACTGTGTTGTACCTAATGGAAGCTATCCAACTGCAACTGTGTGTGTACCTAATGGAAGCTATCCAACTGTGTTGTACCTAATGGAAGCTATCCAACTGCCTGTGTTGTACCTAATGGAAAGCGTATCCAACGCTGTGTGTACCTAATGGAAGCTATCCAACTGTGTTGTACCTAATGGAAGCTTCCAACTGCTGTGTTGTACCTAATGGAAGCTATCCAACTTGTTGTACCTAATGGAAGCTATCCAACTGTGTTGTACCTAATGGAAGCGTTAAAAATAATTTAAAGTTATTTAAACACACACACAGACACACAGACAGACCACACACACAGACACACAACACACACACATAGACACACACACAATAGACAACACACACAAACACACACATACACACACACACACACATGAACCCCAAAAACACACACACATAGACACACACAGTTAGTTACGAAAGGTTGTAAGATCGAATCCTCGAGCTAAACAGGTA
>NW_019944639.1:66033-73585 GCF_002910315.2 Salvelinus sp. IW2-2015
ATAATATAAAACACAATGCCAAAGCTACACTGGAGTTGCTTTCCAAGAAGACAGTGAATGTTCCTGAGTGGCCGAGGTACAGTTATTACTTACATACAGTTATTACTTACATTTACTTGAAAATCTATGGCAAGAACTGAAAATTGTTGTCTAGCAATGATCAGCAACCAATTTGACCAAGCTTGAGGAATTTTGAAAATAAAAATGGGTAAATGTTGCACAATCCAGGTGCGGAAAGCTCTTAGAGACTTACCCAGAAAGACTTGTTGAGTAAAAACTGATTTAACAGAAATATCAGCTAGCTAGCTGCAGCTAACACCAAGCTAAGCTAGCTAGCTGCTGTCAGCTTGGCTAAACACAAGGTCAGCGCAGGCTTACGCCTGGTTTTCAAAAACTAGGCAGCATTCTGCCTTCTCCCTACAGTTCTCAGCCGTTAGCTTAGCCAAAGACTGCCTCATGTGAACTACAATACTGACTCAGTGTTTTAATATTTAGAAATAACAATAATCATCGCTTACGTCACAGCTTTCGAAACATATGGCCCTTATTTTTCATCAGCGAGAAAGAATTCTTCAAATAAAAAACATACACTTACTGTATCAGTTTAGCACAGATTCATTCAGCTATGTGCGCCTCCATCTGACGAAACTACACTTCACGAGTTATGCTTACACACAGGTGTTCAGAGCATGTTACATAGTACAGGTGGTTTCTTCTTGTCTTCGGTCTGTTTTCCCTAAACAAGACCTGTAACATGGCGATGTGGCCGTGTGGGAACACTAACCTTATCAAGGTGTGTATCAATGTTTTTTCCTGTCTGATATGAAAGATAAGGTCCATATGCTTCCAAAACCGTACCACAGACAACGCATGTTAATGTTCAGACCGAGTGTCAGATATCTTAACAAAACTCCCCCCTACAGAAGAAGCCTTCGTCCAATGTCTCTTGTGTAATATAATGGAACTGAGAGTCATGATCAAGGACTAGCTTTTGCCTACACATTGAACTGAGAGTCATGATCAAGGACTAGCTTTAGCCTACACATGGAACTGAGAGTCATGATCAAGGACTAGCTTTAGCCTACACATAGAACTGAGAGTCATGATCAAGGACTAGCTTTTAGCCTACACATAGAACTAAGAGTCAGTTTATCAAGGACTAGCTTTAGCCTACACACAGAACTGAGAGTCATGATCAAGGACTAGCTTTAGCCTACACAGAACTGAGAGTCATGATCAAGGACTAGCTTTAGCCTACACAGAACTGAGAGTCATGATCAAGGACTAGCTTTAGCCTACACATAGAACTGAATTAGCTGACCATCTTGAGATGGCGAGTCAGTCAGGAGGAGAGAAGTCCTCAACTTTGTTCTCTCCATAGCAAAGCTATCTTAACTTACCTCGCTGTACTCACTACTGCACTTGTTTGTTGTGATTGAATGGCAGACACACCCAAGAAACACCACACAACTCTCATTTACCTTCAGTCATGGCCGCTAGTAGTTCTTATTGAGCATTGATGGAAAAAAGCCAAAACAGGAAGTGCAATTGCCCTTTAAAAAAGGTCAGATTGAATAGATAGAAACTAGTCGTTCTCAGAAAAGTTATAGCAGTACAATAATTGACCACTAGATGGTGATCTTGGTATGCCATCTGTGTACATGTGACTAGAGCAAGGGGGCGTTCAGCAGGATGCAATGTTTAGGAACATTCACATATAAATATACTATGTAGAACAAACATGTAGAAAATAAGGAATCATGTCCACTTTATTCATAGCATTTCTATCTGCAACAGAGGCAACAGAAGCTCTTTCTCAATTGTCTAAAAATCCATCTTCTCCTTGTCTCCCCCCCCTTCATCTGCACTAGTTGGAAAAATGTTCACAGGTGAAAACAGTTTGGCGGAAGGAAGCACATCATTAGGCTGGCTTAACTTTCACCTGGTCAGTTCTTTCAGATCAGTGAAGGCGAGGGACACATTTTAGACAACTGAGAAAGAGCCCAGGTGTATGAAGTTAGTATTGAATTAAGAAGGTAGTCCTTGATTCTATAGTTTAAAGTGCATCTTAATCTATCCTACCTCCCCACCACCACCAATTGTTTTTCAGTCAGCTCATACTTTTCTTTTATTCTGTATATATTCACTTCCTTGTTTTTTCTCTCCAAGGTCTATTGCCACATTCAAGTCCTATCAGAGTTTAGAGTTATCAGAGGAATGACTTGTCAACTTGGAGTAAGAACTTGGGAATGTTAGCAAACAATTTATAGTGTTCAAAAACATATAGTTATGTTTATTTTGATAAATCAAGTTTTGTTGTTGGATTTAACTGCAGAAAATGCTGCCATCAAAGTCATTTCCGTGGTAGCTGATGTTAGATTTCAGCATGTGGGGAAAGTCAGGGTCCAAAGATGATAACTGAGTTTCCAACTTATGTTATTAAGGACTTGTTGTTATGAACGTTTTTTCTGAGTCGGGATCTGATATTTCAAATATTATTTGTTTTTGTCACATGCACTGAATACAAATGAAATGCTTACTTACAAGCCCTTAACCAACAATGCAGTTCAAGAAATAGAGTTCAGAAAATAGTTACTTTATAAACGTAAGTAAAAAAATAACATAAAAAGTCACAGTAAAATACCAATAACAAGGCTACAGTGCCTTGCAAAAGTATTCACCCCCCTTGGTGTTTTTCCTATTTTGTTGCATTACAACCTGTCATTTAAACATATTTTTATTTGGATTTCATGTAATGGACATACACAAAATAGTCCAAATTGGTGAAGTGAAACTAAAAAGAAAAAACCCCGGAAAAGTGGTGTTTGCATATGTATTCACCCCTTTGCTATGAAGCCCCTAAATAAGATCTGGTGCAACCAATTACTTTCAGAAGTCACATAATTAGTTAAATAAAGTCCACCTGTGTACAATCTAAGTGTCACATGATCTGTCACATGATCTCAGTATATATACACCTGTTTTGAAAGGCCCCAGAGTCTGCAACACCACTAATCAAGGGGCACCACCAAGCAAGTGGCACCATGAAGACCAAGGACCTCTCCAAACAGGTCAGGGACAAAGTTGTGGAGAAGTACATATCAGGGTTGGGTTATAAAACAAATATCTGAAACTTTGAACATCCCACGGAGCACCATTAAATCCATTATTAAAAAATGGAAAGAATATGGCACCACAACAGACCTGCCAAGAGAGGGCCGCCGACCAAAACTCACAGACCAGGCATGGAGGGCATTAATCAGAGAGGCAACAAAGACACCAAAGATAACCCTGAAGGAGCTGCAGAGCTCCACAGCGGAGTTTGGAGTATCTGTCCATAGGACCACTTTAAGCTGTACACTCCACAGAGCTGGACTTTACGGAAGAGTGGCCAGTAAAAAGCCATTGCTTAAAGAACAAAATAGGCTTGTGGGAAATAGGTATCGCCAAAAGGCATGTGGGAGACTCCCCAAACACATGGAAGAAGGTACTCTGGTTAGATGAGGCTAAAAATGAACTTTTTGGCCATCAAGGAAAAACCTATGTCTGGCACAAACCCAACACCTCTCATCACCCAAGAACACCATCCCCACAGTGAAGAATGGTGGTGGCAGCATCATACTGTGGGAATGGTTTTCATCGGCAGGGACTGGGAAACTGGTCAGAATTGAAGGAATGGTGGATTGCGTTAACTACAGGGACATTCTTGAGGAAAACCTGTTTCAGTCTTACAGAGATTTGAGACTGGGACGGAGGTTCACCTTCCAACAGGACAATTACCCTAAGCATACTGCTAAAGCAACACTCGAGTGGTGGGGAAACATTTATGTGTCTTGGAATGGCCTAGTCAAAGCCCAGACCTCAATCCAATTGAGAATCTGTGGTATGACTTAAAGATTGCTGTACACCGGCGGAACCCATCCAACTTGAAGGAGCATTGAGCAGCTTTCTGCCTTGAAGACAGGGCAAAAATCCATGGCTAGATGTCCAAGCTTATAGAGACATACCCCAAGAACCTTGCAGCTGTAAGTGCTGCAAAAGGTGGCTCTACAAAGTATAACTTTGGGATTCTTCTTTCCAGAGAGACATCAGGACTGTAACATACTGTTTCACAAGAACCATGACTCTCTCCGGATATACTGTCCCCATCATACAGCCAGCTGGGTTCTCAGTACATCGCGCAGACAGGAAAATAAAGGGAAGAAAAAAGCAGGGGTGTATGTTTCATGATAACACTAATGGTTTGTTGGATAACTACAGGAACTTAAGTCCTCTTGTTCACCCGACATAGATAATTACCTTACATTCAAATGCAGTCCGTATTAAGCCTGCCACAAGCATAATTCATCTTCGGTATAGTCACAGCTTGTTATATTTCCCGATACCAACAACGGCCCTCAAGGAACTACACTGGCATTATTCTAGCTGGGATTTTAACAAAGCAAATTTGAGGAAAACGCTATGAGTTCTATCAACACATTGCCTGTAGTACTCGCACATCACAAACTCTCGACCATTGTTACTTCCCCTTGCCAGGATGGCTACAATGCCTTTCCCGCCGCTCCTACCTTCTGCAAATCAGATCACGACTCCATCTTGCTCCTCCCGTTCCCTATAGGCATAAACTCACAAGGAAGTTACCTATGCTAAGGTGTATTCAACACTGGTCTGACAAATCGGGAATCCAATTATTTCAAGATTGTTTAGATCACACGGACTGATAGGTTCTGGGTTTTCTCTGAAAAGAACTTTGACATATACACGGGCACAGTGGACTGTTTAAAAAAAAATATATATATTTTATTTTTTATTTTTTATCCCCTTTCTCCCCAATTTTCGTGGCATCCAATCGCTAGTAATTACTATCTTGTCTTCATCGCTACAACTCCCGTACGGGCTCGGGAGAGACGAAGGTCGAAAGCCATGCGTCCTCCGAAGCACAACCGCAAACCAAGCCGCACTGCTTCTTAAACACAGCGCGCCTCCAACCCGGAAGTTCAGCCGCACCAATGTGTCGGAGGAAACACCGTGCACCTGGCCCCCTTGCGGTTAGCGCGCACTGCGCGCTGCCAAAGGACGTGGCTGGAGGCCGATGAGACAAGGATATCCCTACCGGCCAAACCCTCCCTAACCCGGACGACGCTAGCCCAATTGTGCGTCGCCCCACGGACCTCCCGGTCGTGGCCGGTTGCGACAGAGCCTGGGCGCGAACCCAGAGACTCTGGTGGCGCAGCTAGCACTGCGATGCAGTGCCCTAGACCACTGCGCCACCCGGGAGGCCTAGCACAGTGACTGTTCATCAGGAAGTGTATAGGTGATGTAGTTTCCACTGTGACTATTAAAACCTACCCAAACCACAAACTGTGGATAGATGGCAGCATTCGCGCAAAACTGAAAGTGCGAACACGGCAAGGTGACTGGGAATATGGTTGCATACAAACAGTGTAGTTATTCCCTTCGTGAGGCAATCACACAGGCAAAACGTCAGTACAGGGACAGAGTGGAGTCGCAATTCAATGGCTCAGACTCAAGACGTATGTGGCAGGAACTCCAGGCAATCACGGATTATAAAAGGATAATCAGCCACGTCGCTGACACTGACGTCTTGTTCCCGGACAAGCTAAACACATTTTTCGCCAGCTTTGAGGATAACAAAGTGCAACTGACATGACCCACTCCCAAGGACTGCGGGCTCTCGGTCTCCGTGGCCGATGTGAGTGCGACATTTCAGCGTGTTAACCCTCTCAAGGCTGCCGGCCCAGATGGCATCCCTAGCCGCGTCCTCAAACCAGCTGGCTGCAGTGTTTACGGACATATTCAATCTCTCCCCATCCCAGTCTGCTGTCCCCACTTGCTTCAAGATGTCCACCATTGTTCCTGTACCCAAGAAAGCAAAGGTAACTGAACTAAATAACTTTAGCCCCGTAGCACTCCCTTCTGTCATAATGATATGCTTTGAGAGGCTAGTTAAGGATCATATCACCTCCACCTTACCTGACACCCTAGACCCAATTCAATTTGCATACCGCCCCAATATATCCATAGACGATGCAATCGCCATCGTACTGCACACTGCGCTGTACCATCTGGACAAGAGGAATACCTTCATTGAGTATAGTTCAGCCTTCAACACCATAGTACCCTCCAAGCTCATCATTAAACTCGGGGGCCGAGCCTGAACCTGCGCAACTGGGTGCTGGACTTCCTGGCCAGCCGCCCCCAGGTGGTGAAGGTAGGAAAGAACACCTCCACTACACTGATCCTCCACGCACGCCTCCAACTCAATCTTCAACTTTGCAGACGACGCAACAGTAGTAGGCCTGATTACCAACAATGACGAGACAGCCTACAGGGAGGAGGTGAGGGCCCTGGCGGAGTGGTGCCAGGAAAATAACCTCTCCCTCAACGTCAACAAAATGAAAGGGCTGATTTGGACTTCAGGAGACAGCAGAGGTATCACGCCCCCATCCACATCAACGGCATCGCAGTGGAGTAGGTGAAAAGCTTCAAGTTCCTCGGAGTACACATCACTGACAATCTGAAATGGTCCACCCACAGACAGTGTGGCGAAGAAGGCGTAACAGCACTTCTTCAACCTCAGGATGCAGAAGAAATTTGTCTTGACCACTAAGATGCTCACAAACTTTTACAGATGTACAATTGAAAGCATCCTGTCGGGTTGTACCACCACCTGGTACGGCAACTGCACCACCCGCAACCGCAGGGCTCTCCAGAGGGTGGTGCGGTCTGCCCAACACATCACCGGGAGCACACAGTCTGCCCTCCAGGACACCTACACCACCCGATGTCACAGGAAGGCCAAAAAGATCATCAAGGACATCAACCACCCGAGCCACGGCCTGCTCACCCACTATCATCCAGAAGGCGAGGTCAGTACAGGTGTATCAAAGCTGGGACCGAGAGACTGAAAAACAGCTTCTATCGCAAGGCCATCAGACTGTTAAATAGCAATCACTAGCCGGCTTCCAACCGCTTAGTCAACCCTGCAAGTTAGAGGCTGCTGCTCTATGTACATAGACATTGAATCAATGGTCACATTAATAATGGAACACTAGTCACTTTAATAATGTTTACATACTGCTTTACTCATTTCATATGTATATACTGTATTGTAAGGTATTTTAGTAAACTTAATATTTATGTTTCTTAATTCCCTTCTTTTACTTTTAGATTTGTGTGTACTGTTGTTAGATTGTTAGAATTGTTAGATACTACTGCACTGTTGGAGCTAGGAACACAAGCATTTCACTACACCCGCAATAACATATGCTAAATATGTGTATGTGACCAATAACATTTGATTATTATATATTATTGTTTTTATGAAAGTAAAAGTTCTTATAAGGTATGAACTTTGTCTTTCTCTGTTTGCATCTGTTCTCTCCCTGCAGTCAGGTTGGTGTAACTGCTCTTGACCTGACTCTCTTTCTCCTTAATGTCACCCATCACTCCTTTCAGAAATAGCACAACACTCAAACCGTATGTAACCACATGTACTGCGTAAACATGTCATTGAATCATACTCATCCAA
>NW_019944639.1:74131-76548 GCF_002910315.2 Salvelinus sp. IW2-2015
TCTTGTAAATCATGCACCATGCTTCAGTTAAAAATGATACCTTACTGATTACATTTAATGTATTTATTTATTTTACATTTTTGGGGGGTAGATCAGCTTTCATATTGCAGATAGATCTTTACTTCCATCATGTCACGCCCTGACCGTAGAGATCCTTTTTATGTCTCTATTTTGGTTGGTCAGTGAGTGAGTTTGGGTGAGTTTGGGTGGGCATTCTATGTCTGGTGTTCTATGTTGTCCTTGTGTTGTATTTCTGTGTGTTTGGCCTGGTATGGTTCTCAATCAGAGGCAGCTGTCTATCGTTGTCTCTGATTGAGGATGCTACTTAGGTAGCCTGTTCCCACCTGTGTTTGTGGGTGGTTGTTTCCTGTTTAGTGTTTGTTTCACCTTTCAGGACTGTTCGTTTGTTGTTTTTGTTGTTTTGTCTAGTGTTGCGTATTTTATTAAAGAATATGAACACTTACCACGCTGCACCTTGGTCCTCTTCTTCTCCTCCAGACGACAATCGTTACACATCAATGTAATTTTCTGCATCATTTCCAATCCCCCATATCTTTTTTGGTAAATATATACAGTATATATATCTGCATATATTTTCCTTTATTATGTTGCCCTAACCCTACCACCCCTCCTCTAACTGGAGTAAACATAATAATACAGAATGTTTTCAGATCAGGTTGAGGCCACTTCAAATCAAATCAAAGTTTATTTGTCACGTGCGCCGAATACAACAGGTGAAGACCTTACAGTGAAATGCTTACTTATAGGCTCTAACCAACAGTGCAAAAAAGGTATTAGGTGAACAATAGGTAAGTAAAGAAATAAAAACAACAGTAAAAAGACAGTGAAAAATAACAGTTGCGAGGCTATAACAGTAGCGAATAGTCCGGGTAGCCATTTGATTAACTGTTCAGGAATCTTATGGCTTTGGGGTAAAAACTGTTGAGAAGACTTTTTGTCTTAGACTTGGCACTCCGGTACCGCTTGCCATGCGGTAGTAGAAAGAACAGTCTATGACTGGGGTGGCTGGGGTCTTTGACAACTTGTAGGGCCTTCCTCCGACACCGCCTGGTGTAGAGGTCCTGGATGCAGGCAGCTTAGCCCCAGTGATGTACTGGGCGGTATGCACTACCCTCTGTAGTGCCTTGCGGTCGGAGGCCGAGCAATTGCCGTACCAGGCAGTGATGCAACCCGTCAGGATGCTCTCGATGTTGCAGCTGTAGAACCTTTTGAGGATCTGAGGACCCATGCCAAATCTTTTTAGTTTCCTGAGGGGGAATAGGTTTTGTTGTGCCCTCTTCACGACTGTCTTGGTGTGTTTGGACCATTCTAGTTTGTTGGTGATGTGGAACTTGAAGCTCTCTTCAAGGAACTTGAAGCTCTCAACCTGCTCCACTACAGCCCCGTTGATGAGAATGGGGGCTCAGTCCTCCTTTACCTGTAGTCCACAATCATCTCCTTAGTCTTGGTTACGTTGAGGGATAGGTTGTTATTCTGGCACCACCTGGCCAGGTCTCTGACCTCCTCCCTGTAGGCTGTCTAGTCGTTGTCGGTGATCAGGCCTACCACTGTTGTGTCGTCTGCAAACTTAATGATGGTGTTGGAGTCGTGCCTGGCCATGCAGTCGTGGGTGAATTAGGGAGTACAGGAGGGGACTGAGCACGCACCCCTGGGGGGCTCCAGTGTTTAATATCAGCGTGGCAGATGTGTTGCTACCTACCCTCACCACCTGGGGGCGGCCTGTCAGGAAGTCCAGGATCCAGTTGCAGAGGGAGGTGTTTAGTCCCAGGAGACTTAGTGATGAGCTTTGAGGGTACTATGGTGTTGAACGCTGAGCTGTCGTCAATGAATAGCATTCTCACATAGGTGTTCCTTTTGTCCAGGTGGGAAAGGGTAGTGTGGAGTGCAATAGAGATTGCATCAATTGTGGATCTGTTTGGGCGGTATGCAAATTGGAGTGGGTTTAGGGTTTCTGGGATAATGGTGTTGATGTGAGCCCTTACTAGCCTTTCAAAACACTTCATGGCTACGGACGTGAGTGATGCGGGTCTGTAGTCATTTAGGCAGGTTGCCTTCGTGTTCTTGGGCTCAGGGACTATGGTGGCCTGCTTGAAACATGTTGGTATTACAGACTCAATCAGGGACATTTTGAAAATGTCAGTGAAGAACCTGCCAGTTGGTCAGCACATGCCCGGAGCACACGTCCTGGTAATCCGTCTGGCCCCGCAGCCTTGTGAATGTTGACCTGTTTAAATGTCTTACTCACCTCGTCTACAGAGAGCGTGATCACACAATCGTCCAGAACAGCTGATGCTCTCATGCATGCCTCAGTGTTGCTTTTTATTTATTTATTTATTTCACCATTATTTTACCAGGTAAGTTGACTGAGAACACGTTCTCATTTGCAGCAACGACCT
>NW_019944639.1:77309-97418 GCF_002910315.2 Salvelinus sp. IW2-2015
CGTACAGTCACTGTGGGGACGACGTCCTCGATGTACTTATTGATAAAGCCAGTGACTGATGTGGTGTACTCCTCAATGCCATCGGAAGAATCCCAGAACATTTTCCAGTCTGTGATAGCAAAAGTCCTGTAGTTTAGCATCTGCTTCATCTGACCACTTTTTTATAGACCAAGTCACTGGTGCTTCCTGCTTTAATTTTTGCTTGAAAGCAGGAATCAGGAGGATAGAATTGTGGTCGGATTTTCCAAATGGAGGGCGAGGGAGAGCTTTGTACACGTCTCTGTGTGTGGAGTACATGTGATCTAGAATTTTTTTTTCTCAGGTTGCACATTTAACATGTTGATAGAAATGAGGTAGAACTGATTTAAGTTTCCCTGCATTAAAGTCTCCGGCCACTAGGAATGCCGCCTCTGGGTGAGCGGTTTCCTGTTTGCTTATTTCCTTATACAGCTGACTAGGTGCGGTCTCTTCTTGTCTCGGATCCATAGCGCTTGGGGAAACTTCCTCTTCTCGTCCTACTGTTTTTTTCTACTTTCATTATGACTAATAAGGCAAAACATCCCAGAGACTTAAGGCCTCATTCTACTCCTCCTTAATGACGCAAAAGCCATTATTCACACAAACAGCAATTATCTACAATCTATCAATACATGATATATTATTGTCTTCATGACAGTAGAAGCTCTCATAAGATATGAACTTTGTCTTTCTCTGTTTGCATCTGTTCTCTCTCTGCAGTCAGGTTGGTGTAACTGCTCTTGACCTGACTCTCTTTCTCCCTCAAGTCACCCATCACTTCTTTATCTGAAGATCAGAAATAGCACAACACACAACACGTATGTAAACACATATACTACCTACACATGTATTGAATCATACACATCCAATCTATGTTACTTTTTTGAGTTTAATGAATCTATTTGCTATGTTAGTTTTATTTTCAGTTTGAGTCACCTGAAATCCCCTGACTGACTAAAAGGGGAGGGGTCTGAGTAAGTCTGTTTCTAGTCAGTCAGGGGATTTCTTGTAAATCATGCACCCTGCTGCAGTTAAAAAATGATACCTTACTGATTAAATGGGTTGTTTAGACAAGGGAATGTTAGTCATATCACTGGTCTTTGTATAAATCAATTCATTTTCATCAGCTTTTTGTCAATAACACTCATGAATGCAACTGTTTATGTCAAACACTTTTGTGTTCTAATTGTAGACCTTGTTGTCCTGAAAATAAAATGGTAAAATACTTAATTGTGAGGCTAAATATAGGGGCTGGACATGCAGATAAATGAAAGTCAGATCATTGAAAAGCCCATTTTTGCTGGGATCTCGGGACTGATAGGGTTAATCATGTTCTGATGCTGTTGCTCTTGGTCTTAGATTACGCCCCACATCTCTATAAAACATCAGCTGCATCTCCACTTGTTGACATATGACTGTAGGTCCCCAACTCAGCAGGCAGACAAAGGTAAAGACATAGAGACATATATAACTGAACTATTTCAACACCAAACACATTGTGCAAATACAAAATGGCTATTTTTGTTTTTTCCAAATTGACATAAAAAAAGTTACATGTGGAACTTTAAGTTTATTAGTACTATATATATGTCACTTTATTTTATACAATGCCTTTTATAATAAGTTGTATGAGTGATGAGATGTTTGTATGTTCTTTGTAACGAGTAACTAATGCAAACGTGTAATATATAGATTACTCAAATAAAATAGGCAACACATGCAATATGATGTAGGCATTTTGTCCATTCCTGAAATTAAACATATCAGGGACTAACATGGACTTAAAATATAATACAGATGAAGCACTTCTGATGATTATCTTAGTGTTAGATCACAATGTGTACAGGTTGATGACATGACTTCTGACAAGATTTCTGGAAATACTGGAGTACCACAGCTTTCCATTATTGGGTATTTCTCAAATTGCAGGAAGCATTTTCAGCTCAAATTGGTTTTATGGCAGCAATCAGTAGTTGAAACAATAACATAATCCCTGTCCCTGTTTTTTTAACTTTGTTTATATTTTGGGTTTTGAAGGGGTGTGACAGTTGAACTAAGCTCATGAGACATTTAGAAATTATATTAAATCCCAAAAATGGATGTAGCAACTGCTGATTGCCCCTTTAAATGTAGAGAAAAACCCCGAAATAGTATTCTCAAGAACAAGAAAGCAAACTCCTACTGCCTCAGATGGTCACTTTGCAAAACAAGCCCATTTCTTGCTCTTGAGAATATCATTAGTTTTTTTTTTACCTGCACACACTAGACACCATACTGTTTTAAGATGTATGTATTTTTTTACCAACACAAGATATTTTACCACTCTACCTAATATCAGTTAGCAGGAAGGCCATCCTTAACTGTAATGCAATAGACTCACTGGTACATGTTTGTCTATAAGACCATTTTAGGTCAGCTGACAATATATTTAAGCTCTTTACTCACTACAGAGTCATGGGGAGATTCTCAATTGCGTACTCTTCGCGACCTATTATTATTCTACAATGTAGAAAATAGTAAAAATAAAGAAAAACCCTTGAATGAGTAGGTGTGTCCAAACTTTTGACTGGTACTATATTTACAGTATACACAGTTGAAGTCGGAAGTTTACATACACTTAGGTTGGAGTCATTAAAACTCGTTTTTCAACCACTCCACAAATTTATTTTTAACAAACTATAGTTTTGGCAAGTCGGTTAGGACATCTACTTTGTACATGACACAAGTAAGTTTTCCAACAATTGTTTAGAGACAGATGATTTCACTTATAATTCACTGTATCACAATTCCAGTGGGTCAGAAGTTTACATACACTAAGTTGACTGTGCCTTTAAACAGCTTGGAAAATTCCAGAAAATTATGTCATGGCTTTAGAAGCTTCTGATAGGCTAATTGACATAATTTGAGTCAATTGGAGGTGTACCTGTGGATGTATTTCAAGGCTTACCTTCAAACTCAGTGCCTCTTTGCTTGACATCATGGGAAAATCTAAAGAAAATCAGCCAAGATCTCAGAAAAAAATTTGTAGACCTCCACAAGTCTGGTTCATCCTTGGGAGCAATTTCCAAACGCCTGAAGGTACCACGTTCATCTGTACAAACAATAGTACGCAAGTATAAATGCCATGGGACCAAGTAGCCGTCATACCGCACAGGAAGGAGACGCGTTCCGTCTCCTAGAGATGAACGTACTTAGGTGTGAAAAGTGCAAATCAATCCCAGAACAACAGCAAAGGACCTTGTGAAGATGTTGGAGGAAACAGGTACAAAAGTATCTATATCCACAGGAAAACGAGTCCTATATCAACATATCTTGAAAGGCAGTTCAGCAAGGAAGAAGCCACTGCTCCAAAACCGCCATAAAAAAGCCAGACTACGGTTTGCAACTGCGCATGGGGACAAAGAACGTACTTTTTGTAGAAATGTCCTCTGGTCTGATGAATCAAAAATATAACTGTTTGGCCATAATGAGCATTGTTATCTTTGGAGGAAAAAGGGGGAGGCTTGCAAGCTGAAAGAATACCATCCCAACCGTGAAGCATGGGAGTGGCAGCATAATGTTGTGGGGGTGCTTTGCTGCAGGAGGGTCTGGTGCACTTCACAAAATAGATGGCATCATGAGGAGCGAATATTATGTGGATATATTGAAGCAACATTTCAAGACATCAGTCAGGAAGTTAAATCTTGGTCGTAAATGGGCCTTCCAAATGGACAATGACCCCAAGCATACTTCCAAAATTGTGGCAAAATGGCTTAAGGACAACAAAGTCAAGGTATTGGAGTGGCCATCACAAAGCCCTGACCTCAATCCTATAGAAAATTTGTGGGCAGAACTGAAAAAGCGTGTGACTCAGTTACACCTGCTCTGTCAGGAGGAATGGGCCAAAATTCACCCAATTTATTGTGGGAAGCTAGGATTAAATTTCAGGAATCGTGAAAAACTGAGTTTAAATGTATTTGGCTAAGGTGTATTTAAACTTCCGACTTCATCTGTATATACAGTTGGCAGCATCATGCTGTGGGGACTGGGAAACTGGTCAGAATTGAAGGAATGATGGATGCCGCTAAATACAGGGAAATTCTTGAGGAAAACCTGTTTCAGTCTTCCAGAGATTTGATACTGGGTCGGAGGTTCACCTTCCAGCAGGACAATGACCCTAAGCATACTGCTAAAGCAACAATCAAGTGGTAGGGAAACATTTAAATGTCTTGGAATGGCCTAGTCAAAGCCCAGACCTCAATCCAATTGAGAATTTGTGGTATGACTTAAAGATTGCTGTACACCAGCGGAACCCATCCAACTTGAAGGAGCGGGAGCAGTTTTGCCTTGAAGAATGGGCAAAAATCCCAGTGGCTAGATGTGCCAAGCCTATAGAGACATACCCCAAGAGACTTGCAGCTGTAATTGCTGCAAAAGGTGGCTCTACAAAGTATTGACTTTGGGGGGGTGAATAGTTATGCACTCTCAGGTTTTCAGTTTTTTTGTCTTATTTCTTGTTTGTTTCACAATAAAAATATTTTGCATCTTCAAAGTGGTAGGCATGTTGTGTAAATCAAATGATACAAACCCCCAAAAAATGTATTTTAATTCCAGGTTGTAATGCAACAAAATAGGAAAAATGCCAAGGGGGGTGAATATTTTTGCAAGCCACTGTGTATACAGGGAGTACAAGTACCGAGTTAATGTGCGGGGATACAGGTTAGTCAAGGTTTTTTGTACATGTAGGTGGGTGGGCATTGTATGATTACTCAACAAGCTCAAGGTCCTGGGCCTGGACACCACCCTCTGCAACTGGATCCTGGACTTCCTGAAGGGCAGACCACAGGCTGTGAGGATTGGCAACAACACATACTCCACACTTAACCTCTCTGGGACCGTTCGGGACGTGAGCTTCCCAAACTACAGTGCGCCAAATTCAAAACAACAGACATCCCACAATTACAATTCCTCAAACATAGAAGTATTTTACACAATTTTAAAGATAAAATTCTCGTTAATCCACCACAGTGTCCGATTTCAAAAATGCTTTTCGGCAAAAGCAGAACATATCATTATGTTAGGTCAGCAACTAGTCACAGAAAGCATTCAGCCATTTTCCGAACAAAGAGAGGAGTCACAAAAAGCAGAAATATAGGTCAAATTCATCACTAACCTTGGATGATCTTCATCAGATGACACTCATAGGACTTCATGTTACACAATACATGTATGTTTTGTTCGGTAAAGTTCATATTTATATCCAAAAATCTGAGTTTACATTGGTGCGTTACGTTCAGTAGTTCCAAAACATCCAGTGAATTTGCAGAGAGCCACATCAATTTACAGAAAAGCTCATAATAAATGTTGATGAAAATACAAGTATTATGCACGTAATTATAGATCCCCTTCTCCTTAATGCAACCGCTGTGTCAGATAAAAAAAAAAACTTTACAGCAAAAGCAATAATCTGAGTATGGCGCTCAGAGACCAACACAACCCAAACAGATATCCGCCGTGTTGTGGAGTCAACAGAAGTCAGAAATAGCATTATAAATATTCACTTACCTTTGATGATCTTCATCAGAATGCACTCCCAGGAATCCCAGTTCCACAATACATGTTTGATTTGTTCGATAAAGTCCATAATTCATGTCCAAATACCTCCTTTTTGTTAGCGCGTTCAGCCCAGTATTCCAAATTCATGACGCGCGATCACTAGGAGCAGACGAAAAGTCAAAAAGTTCCGTTACAGTCCGTAGAAACATGTGAAACGAAGTATAGAATCAATCTTTAGGATGTTTTTAACATAAATCTTCAATAATGTTCAAACAGGACAATTCCTTTTTCTTCAGAAATGAAATGGAACTCAAGCTAACTCTCACGTGAACGCGCATGGTCAGCTCGTGGCACTCTGGGAGAGACCTTACTCAATCCCCTCTCATTCGCCCCCACTTCACAGTAGAGCATCAAACAAGGTTCTAAAGACTGTGTACATCTAGTGGAAGCCTTAGGAAGTCCAATATGACCCCATAGACACTGTGTATTCGATTGGCCAAGAGTTGAAAAACGACTTCCTGGTTGGATTTTTCTCAGGTTTTCGCCTGCCATATGAGTTCTGTTATACTCACAGACATCATTCAAACAGTTTTAGAAACTTCAGAGTGTTTTCTATGCACATCTACTAATAATATGCATATATTAGCAACTGGGACTGAGTAGCAGGCAGTTTACTCTGGGCACGCTTTTCATCCAAACGTGAAAATGCTGCCCCCTAGCCCAAACAGGTTAACACAGGGCCCCCCTATGGATGTGTCATCAGCCCTCTCCTGTACTCCCTGTTCACCCTGTTGCACGACACCATAATCCATCATCAATTTTGCTGATGACACCACGGTTGTAGTCCTGATCACTAGCAACGACGAGAAAAACTACAGAGAGGAGGTAAGGGGACTGGCACTGTGGTGCCAGGACAACAATCTCTCCCTCAACGTCAGCAAAAGAAAGGAGTTGATTGTCGACTTCAGGAAGCAGAAGACACGCCCCGATCCACATCGATGGGACTGCAGTGGAGAGAGTCAGCAGTTTAAAGTGCCTTGGCATCCAAATCACCGAGAACTTGACATCGACCAACAACACCACCACTCTTGCCAAGAGGGCGCAACAGCGTCCTCACTTCCTAAGGTCTGGGAAATGCTCTGTCCACGACCGCAAGGCCCTCCAGCAGGTGGTGAAGGTGGCCCAGTACATCACTGGGGCCGTGCTCCCTTCCCAGTCAGGACCTGTACTCAAAGCAGTGCCTGAGGATGTCCTGCAGCATCATCAAGTACCCCACATGGCCAGACACTATCAGAGCATTGGGTCTCAGACCACAGTTTCTATTGACAGCAGTTTGACAACCATCAGTGTGCTGAACACTTGATCTGCACTGACCAACTGCAATCACTCATGCACACACCCACACATACATCCACACACCCACACCCACACACACACCCACACACACACACACACACACACTCACACACACACACACACACACACACCCACACACACACACACACACACACACCCACACACACCCACATTGCAAAACTAACATTTTGCAATGGCCATCTCAGTCTCCAGACTTGAACCCCATTGATAACATGTGCTTTGAATTGAAGAGGGCAGTCCATAAAAACAGATGAAGGATATCAAGGATCTGGAAAGATTCTATATGGAGGAATGGTGTAAGATCTTTTCCAACATTTTCTCCAATCTCATAAAACATTTTTGAAAAACTCAGTGTCATTATCCTCGAACGGGAGGGTGCTAGAGTACTAAAAACATGGGTGCCAATAATTTTGACCTCTATCTTTTCGAGTAAAGAAAATAATAAATTAAACAAAATCTTTCTCTGTGCAGTTGTATTAGTATAAAGTTATATAATTTCAGATTTTTTTAAGCATACAATATAGCTCAGTGTTTGTATTACTTATTTAATACAGTATTTTTTGCTCATCTTTATCAAGTGTGCCAATAATTATGGACATGACTGTACATTCATGCTACACACAACTTCTGCTACTAGACTTCATATTTATGTACTGCACAATTTAAACACTTGCTCTCCCTGACACGCGTGAAAATATTGTACTATAAATTGTTGAGTGGTTTCCTGTATTTACACAAGCTAAATATTAATTATATTCTACCGAGCCCATTTACCTTAAGTGTTTTATTCTTATATTGTGAGGGTGTTGGTGAAATGGATAAAGGTGGAGTCAGGCGCAGGACACAGAGATGAGTATAGTCCGACAGTTTACTCAAAAAATGAAGAATAATATTCCAACACGGAACACACAAATCCAAAGCGCAGGAACACGAACCCACATGACAAACAATAACGCACAAAACAGAGAGGGAAGCCAGGGGGTTAAATAAGGAACATAATTAATGTAATAGAAATCAGGTGTGTAATAATGAGGACAAAACCAAACGAAAATGAAACATGGATCGGTGGCGACTAGAAAGCCGGTGACGTCGACCGCCGAACGTCGCCCGAACAAGGAGAGGGACCAACTTCGGCGGATTCGTGACAGTACCCCCTCCTTGGCGCGCGGTTCCAGCTGCGCGCCGATACCGGCCTCGGGGACGACCCGGAGGACGAGGAGCAGGGCGATCGGGATGGAGGCGGTGAATTCCTGCAGGATAGATGGATCTAGGATGTCCTCCACCGGCACCCAGCATCTCTCCTCCGGACCGTACCCCTCCCACTCCACGAGGTACTGAAGGKCTCTCGCCCGARGTCTTGAGTCCATYATGGCTCGCACWGTATACGCCGGGGCCCCCTCGATGTKCAGAGGGGGRGGAGGAACCTCCCGCACCTCAGACTGCTGGAGCGGACCAGCCACCACCGGCCTGAGGAGAGACACATGGAACGAGGGGTTAATACGGTAATCAGGGGGGAGTTGTAACCTATAAAAAACCTTGTTCAATCTCCTCAGGACTTTAAATGGCCCCACAAACCGCGGACCCAGCTTCCGGCAGGGCAGGTGAAGGGGCAGGTTTCGGGTCGAGAGCCAGACCCGGTCCTCACTGCGGTCGGCACTCGCCTTCTGCRTCCTGATGGCCCGTTGTAGACGCACATGAGCAGCGTCCCATGTCGTCTCTGAGTGCCGAAACCATTCATCCACCGCAGGTGCCTCGATCTGGCTCTGATGCCACGGTGCCAGGACCGGCTGATAACCTAACACACACTGGAAATGAGATAGGTTAGTGGAAGAGTGGCGAAAAGAGTTTTGGGCCATCTCCGCCCAGGGGATGAAAACTGACCACTCCACCGGCCGGTCCTGGCAATAGGATCGCAGAAACCTACCCACATCCTGGTTGACTCTCTCCACCTTCCCCTTACTCTCGGGGTGAAAACCTGATGTGAGGCTGACCGAGACCCCCAGGCATTCCATAAACGCCCTCCAGACTTTAGACGTGAATTGGGGACCCCGATAGGTGTGACCACGGTCGTTGTGGAACGGGAAGAGGCTGTAATTTCCCTCTGGGCAGGTGTCTAGGTGCCTTGCACTGTGCACACACCGGGCAGGAGGAAACATAAACCCTCACGTCCTTAGCTAAAGTGGGCCACCAGTACTTCCCAGCAAGACAGCGTACTCTCCGACCGATGCCAGGTTGACCAGAGGAGGGTGACGTATGGGCCCAACAGATCAAACGATCGTGGACATCAAACGGAACATACAGACGCCCAACTGGACACTGTGGGGGAGGGGGATCCGTATGTGACGCCCGCTCGATGTCCGCATCCACCTCCCATACCACCGGTGCCACCAGGCAAGAAACTGGAATTATGGGAGTGGGATCTGCGGACCTCTTCTCCGTGTCATACATCCGGGACAGTGCGTCTGCCTTAACGTTCTGGGAACCTGGTCTGTAGGATAGAGTGAAAACAAAGCGGGTGAAAAACATGGCCCACCTCGCCTGGCGAGGATTCAGTCTCCTAGCTGCCCGAATGTACTCCAGATTGCGGTGGTCAGTACAAATGAGGAAAGGGTGTCTAGCCCCCTCAAGCCAATGTCTCCACGCCTTCAGAGCCCTGACAACAGCCAACAGCTCCCGGTCCCCCACATCATAGTTTCGCTCCGCCGGGCTGAGCCTCTTCGAAAAGAAAGCGCAGGGGCGGAGTTTTAGTGGCGTACCCGAGCGCTGAGACAGCACAGCCCCTATCCCAGCCTCGTACGCATCCACCTCAACTATGAACGCAAAGGAGGGATCAGGATGAGCCAGCACGGGAGCCGAGGTAAACAGAGCCTTCAGCTGACTAAATAACCTGTCCGCCTCAGCTGACCACTGCAGCCGCACCGGACACCCCTTCAGCAAGGAGGAAATGGGAGCCGCTACCTGACCAAAGCCCCGAATAAACCTCCGGTAGTAGTTGGCAAACCCTAAGAACCGCTGCACCTCCTTTACCGTGGTTGGAGTCGGCCAATTACGCACGGCTGAAGTTCGGTCATTCTCCATCTCTACCCCTGAAGTGGAAAAGCGGTACCCTAGGAAAGAGATGGACTGTTGGAAGAACAGACATTTCTCAGCCTTGACTTACAGGTCATGCTCCAACAGTCGACCAAGCACCTTGCGCACCAGAGACACATGCTCGGCGCGTGTAGCGGAGTATATTAGAATATTATCTATATACACCACTACACCCTGTCCGTGCAGATCTCTGAAAATCTAATCTACAAAGGATTGGAAGACTGATGGAGCATTCATTAACCCGTACGGCATGACGAGATATTCATAGTGCCCAGATGTGGTGCTAAATGCCGTCTTCCACTCTCCCCCGCCTTAATACGTACCAGGTTGTACGCGCTCCTAAGGTCCAATTTTGTGAAGTAGCACGCCCCCTGCAATGACTCTGTCATACTGGCTATGAGAGGTAGAGGGTAACTGTATTTTACAGTGATTTTATTCAAACCTCGATAGTCTATACACGGGCGCAAACCTCCATCCTTCTTCTTCACAAAAAATTAACTTGAGGAGACAGGTGAAATGGAAGGCCAAATGTATCCCTGTCCCAGAGATTCTGTGACATATGTTTCCATAGCCGCCGTCTCCTCCTGTGACAGAGGATACACGTGCCTCTTGGGAAGTGCAGCGTCTACCAGGAGATTTATCGCACAATCCCCCTATCGATGGGGTGGTAATTGAGTCACCTTCTTTTAAAGAAGGCGAGTGCCAAATCGGCATATTCGTGAGGAATGTGCATGGTGGAGACCTGGTTTGGACTCTCCACCGTAGTGGCACCTAAGGAAACACCTACACATCTCCCTGAGCACTGAAGGGACCATCCCTTGAGAGCCCTCTGTTGCCACGAAATGGGATCATGAGAAGCCAACCAGGGAAGGCCCAACACAACAGGATACGCAGGAGAGTTGATCAGAAAGAGACTAATTCTCTCCTCATGACTCTCCTGCGTTATCAAACGGAGTGGAGCTATGACCTCCCTGATTAGCCCTGACCCCAAAGGACGACTATCTAAGGCATGTACAGGGATGGGAACATCAACAGGAGCAATTGGGATCCCTAAACTAAGTGCAAAAGTACGGTCAATAAAGTTCCCAGCTGCGCCTGAATCTACTAGCGCCTTATACTGGAACTGCTGGGAAAACTCTGGAAATGCTATATACAACCACATGTGTGCAACAGGGAGCTCTGGGTGAGGTGTGTGCCTACTCACCTGAGATGATCCACCAGTGCTCCGCCTGCCACCTCTACTCTCTGGAGAACCTCCCCAGCACCGACCAGCAGTGTGTCCTCTGCGGCCACAGGTGGTGCAGGGAATGGTCCCCCCTCCGGTCCCCCTCATAGCAGCACCTCCCAGCTCCATCGGAGTAGGATCAGAGGTGCTGGAGGATGGAACTGACGGACCCCGATCCGGACGTCTTCGGCAAATTAGATCACGATTCCATCCTGCTCCTCCCTTCCTATAGGCAGAAACTCAAACAGGAAGTACACGTACTAAGGTGAGTGCTTAGCCCCCTACTGTACTCCCTGTTCACCTATGACTGCGTGGCCACGCACGCCTCCAACTCAATCTTCAAGTTTGCGGATGACACAACAGTAGTAGGCCTGATTACCAACATTGACGAGACAGCCTACAGGGAGAAGGTGAGGGCCCTAGCGGAGTGGTGCCAGGAAAATAACCTCTCCCTCAAAGTTAACAAAACGAATGAGCTGATCATGGACTTCAGCAGACAGCAGAGTGATCACGCTCCTATCCACATCAATGACACCGCAGTGAAGGTTAAAAGCTTTAACTTCCTTGGAGTACACATAATTGACAATCTGAAATGATCCACCCACATAGACAGTGTGGTGAAGAAGGCGCAACAACGCCTCTTCAACCTCAAGAGGCTGAAGAAATTCGGCTTGACCTCTAAAACCCTCACAAACTTTTACAGATGCACAATTGAAAGCGTCCTGTCGGGTTGTATCACCTCCTTGCACAGCAACTGCACCATCATCACTAGCCGGCTACCACCCGGTTACTCAACCCTGCACCTTAGAGGCTGCTGCCCTATAAACATAGACATGGAATCAATGGTCACTTTAATAATGGAACACTAGTCACTTTAATAATGTTTACATGCTGCTTTACTGTATTCTGCTGTATTTTAGTCAATGCCATTCTGACATTGCTCGTCCTAATATTTCTATGTTTCTTAATTCCATTATTCTACTTTTAGATTTGTGTGTATTGTTGTGAATTGTTAGATACAACTGCACTGTTGGAGCTAGGAACACAAGCATTTCGCTACGCCAGCAATAACATATAATAAATATTTGTATGTGACAAATACAATTTGATTTGGTTTTATTATTATATATTATTGTTTTTATGATAGTAAAAGTTCTTATAAGGTATGAACTTTGTCTTTCTCTGTTTGCATCTGTTCTCTCCCTGCAGTCAGGTTGGTGTAACTGCTCTTGACCTGACTCTCTTTCTCCTTAATTAAGGTCACCCATCACTCCTTTCAGAAATAGCACAACACTCAAACCGTATGTAACCACATGTACTGCGTAAACATGTCATTGAATCATACTCATCCAATATGTTACGTCACTGAGTTTTCTTTAATTGTTTTTCTATGTTAGTTTAAGTTTCAAATGACTTTGACCAAACAACCCATTCAATTCAGTAACTAAAGTATCAGACCCCCCTCCCCCCAAGGTCTGTGGAAGTCCATTTCTAGTCAGTCAGGGTATTTTACACAAGGTAATCTTAGTCATATCAGTGACCCAGTATCACTGTCTAATCGTGACATATGGCATATATTATATTTTATATATATTATTAGACATTATACCGTATGAGACATTAGAAGCTCTCATAAGATGTGATCTTTGTCTTTCTCTCTCTGCATCTGATCTCTCTCTGCAGTCAGGTTGCTGTAACTGCTCTTGATCTGTTAGTTTTAGTTTCAGTTTGAGTCATCTGAAATCCCCTGACAGACTAAAAGGGGGGAGGGGTCTGAGCAAGTCGGTTTCTAGTCAGTCAGGGGATTTCTTGTAAATCATGCTCTCTCCTGCAGTTACATGACAATGCTTTACTGATTAAATAGTTTTTACACAAGGTAATCTTAGTCATGTCACTGACTCATTGTCACTGTCTCCTCATGACATATATTATATTTGATATATATTATTAGACATTATTCAGTATGATACAGTAGAAGCTCTCATAAGATGTGATCTTTGTCGTTCTCTCTTTGCATCTGATCTCTCTCTGCAGTCAGGTTGCTGTAACTGGTCTTTAGCTGTTTAAATCAATTCATTTTTTCTCAAAAACACTCATGAATGCAACTGTTTATGTCAATAGTTTTGTGTTCTAATTGTAGCCCTTGTTGCCCTGAAAAGAAAATTGTAAAATACTTCATTGTGAGGTTAAATATAAGGGTGGGACATGCAGATAAATGACAGTCAGAAATTTGAAAAGCCGATTTTTGCTGCGATCTCAGGACTGATAGGGTTAATCATTTTCTGATGATGCTGTCCTTGGTCTTAGAATACGCCCACATCTCTATAAAACATCAGCTGCATTTCCACTTGTAGACATTTGACTGTAGGTCCCCAACTCAGCAGGCAGGCAAAGGTAAGGACATCTAGAACTGTACTATTTCAACACCAAACACGTTGTTGTGTGTGCAAATAAAAAACGCTATTTTTGGTATTTCCAAATTAACATAAAAAAGTGAAATGTGAAATTTATACGTTTCTTCAGACTGTATACGGTATGCACTTTATTTTATACAATGCCTTCTGTAATAAGTTGTATGAGTGATGAGATGTTTTTATGTTCATTCTAACAAGCGTAACTAATGCAAACATGTCATTTTTAGATCATTAAAATAAAATAGGCAAAACATGCAATATGATGAAGGCATTTTGTCCATTCCTCGAAGGAAAAATATCAGGGACTAACATGGACTTAAAATAAAAGACAGATGATGCACTTCTGATGCTTATCTTAGTTTTAGATCACAATGTGTCCAGGTTGATGACATGACTTCTGACAAGCTTTCTGGAAATACTAGAGTACTTCAGCATTCCATTCTTGGGTATTTCTCAAATTGCAGGAAGTGTTTTATGTTGTCCAACCTTACCTGTTTCAGCTCAAATTGGTCTTATTGTGGCAATCGGTAGTTGAAACAATAACAAGGCGTCAATCCCCTTCCCTGTTTTGGTAAAAAGCAAGGTGATGGGGCAGGAGAATTGGAACCACTCTCAAATTCATAGTCAGCGGTATGGATGCAAGGACAGACCATCCATGATATCAAAAGTTTTAACCATGTTTTGAGGCTACATAGTGTTTGTTTACATTTACTTTGCTAATATTTTGGGTTTTGAGGGGTATGACAGTTGAACTAAGCTCATGAAGCATTTATAAATTATATTCTTCAAGAATCAATGGGCACATATCATTAATTTATAAGTCAAAAAATTGATGTAGCAACTGCTGATTGCACCTTTTAAATGCAAACAAAGCTAAACAAATGGTATTCTCAAGAACAAGAAAGCAACCTCCTACACTGCCTCAGATGGACACTTTGCAAAACAAACCCATTTCTTCTTCTTGAGAATACCATTAGTTGTTCTTCCCTGCTCACACTATACACCATTCTGCTTTAAGACTTGTAACCAACACCAGATATCTCACCACTCTACCTAATATCAGTTAGCAGGAAGGCCATCCTTTACTGTAAGGCGATAGACACATTGATACATGTTTGTCTATAAGACCATTTTAGGGCAGCTGCCAATATACTGTATTTCAGCACTTTACTCACCCTACAGAGTCATGGGGAGATTCTCAATTGCATACTCCTCGTGTCCTCTCTCCTCTCTCCTTGCCTTCTTCTCAAACCCCATTGGAAAAGCCAGAGGTCCCGCCCCTCTGACCTTCTCCACCAATGGGTTTTGAGAAGGAGGTGAGGAGAGAATTCTCCCATGGTCATCACCGTCTGAGATCACAGAACTGTATTTTATATAATGGTTCCAACTCAATAACTGAGTTTGTTAAGAGTGACTTTAACTTTGATGTCCCATCATCTTGAAACACTTTGGAAAAGTACTTAAAACTCAATCATTTTATTCTGATTGATGGATTTAAATTCCAGATTGGAGGGTTGTTGACCACAGAATGCACATGTTTTTAAACCTGCTCTTTTAAACTCTCTTATACACTTGACACTGTTTTAACTTCCATTCATTATTGTTTTATATTGTGTTGTGTCTCATGTGTATCTGTGTGTATGTATGCTAGATTCTTGGCCAGGGCCAACTTGAAAAATACATGTAAATCTGAATGTAACTTCTCTGGTTAAATAAATGTCAAATAAAATAATGAATTCCATATTAGCAGACATGCATAAAGATGACAGCCTCCATGCATTTACCACAAATGCCTAGTTAGCTAAGTTTTCCATATCTACCTTGCTCTCCGTTACTCTGTTTTGTATCTGCATTAGCAAATGATGGATGATCTCTATTCTAGCTCCTAGATTATGGATGATCTCTATTCTAGCTCCTAGAGTATGGATGATCTCTATTCTAGCTCCTAGAGTATGGAAGCGGCCCAGAGAGAGGATACTCCAGGTCTGTTGTAGAATGTATATCAGGAGTGTCAAACTCATTTTGCCCCACAGGCACATTTAGTCTTCGTCAAGGTCTGGGGCGACGCTTCCATTAAGTCGTGTTAGTATGACACATTTTCCTCGCTGTCAAAAGTTACCAAAAAATAGTCCTCTATTCATCTGTTTTGGAATTGTTGATTGCTCCCTGACTGTCTAGCAGTCCCATGTTCATAAGCTGAAATAAAAGAATAGCAGAAATTGTCCATATGCAAAAAAAGCTATATTTCTCTCAAATTGGCAATTGGCATGCTGACTGCAGAATTGTTCCCACCAGAGGCTTGTTGCCAGATAATATGAATGTTCATTTTTTCTACCATAAAGCCGTCTCCAACGTTGTTTTCGAAAATTTACAGTACGGCCAACCAGCCTCACAACCAGCAGACAATGTGTATGGCTTTGGTGTTGACATCAACGTTGTGTGAACAGAGTGCCCCATGTTGGCAGTGGGGTTTATGGTATGGCAGGGCATAAAACTACGAACAACGAACACAATTGCATTTTTGTTGATGAAATTTGAAATGCACAAACATATTGTGAGGAGACCCTGAGGCCACTTGGTGAGGCCCATTATTTATTAAGGTATCTGTGACCAGATGCATATCTGTATTCCCAGTCATGTGAAATCATAACTAGGGGCATCATTATTTATTTAAATTACTTATTTCCTCATATGAACGTGTACCTCAATAAAATCAATGAAAATTCTTGCCACGTTTCAATTATATTATTTTACCTAAAACTCCGAGGTCCGGATGAATGGGCTTGTGGGATGGACACCCCTGATGTAAATGATGTAGTGTCGTTTACCGCTCTCTGCTGCTCCTCCTCCTTTCTGTCAAGGGTGTGCTCACCTAATACCTCCTCTGCTGGACCTAGAAGGAGGGTGAGATAATAGTATTGTACATCAGCATACATGCATGAAGTGGTTATTTTGAAGAATGAAATTCAGTGTTTCATTGTTGTAGTGATTCGTGTGCTTCAGTCTCCAAAGAGCTGCATGTTGAATATACTTGGTGACTGAGGAGCTGTGGTCTCGTCAAAGTGTCTGGGTTTCTGCTGGTAGAGGGTCACAACACCACTGTTGCTTTTGTCTTTCCTTATCTGCACCTCCGTGTAGTGGCTGATCTGCTGCTGCGGAATCTGTTGCGGACACTGTTGCTGCATCGTGCTGCTGCTGCTCGCTTGCGGGATCTGCTGCGGCCATCTGCTGGCGGCATTCTCTGCGGCATCGTGCTGGCATCGAGTGCTGCATCTGTCGACGCATCAGCTGCTGCATCTGCTGCTGCATCTCGCTGCATTCTGCTGCTGCATCTGTTGGTGCATTGCTTGCATTGTCTGTTGCATTGCCTGCTGTAGCTGCTGTTGCTGCTGTTGATTCAACATGAAGCCTGTAGCATTGCTACAACATTTGGTGAGCTATCAGGAGTGCTAGTGCTGTGACAGGTGTGGTGTCTCTTCCGTCCCCTTCACCAACTGTTGAACCTGGTGACTCCTCATCATCAGGCCTCTCAACCTCTGTAACCTACCAGTGACTCATCATCAATCCGGCTTCTCCATCACTATAACTCCACCGTGTGACTCCTCATCATCAGGCTTCTCATCACTATAAACACGTGGTGACCCCTCATCATCAGGCTTCTCACATCACTATAACTCCACCTGGTGACCCCTCATCATCAGGCTTCTCCATCACTATAACTCCACCGTGGTGACTCTCATCATCAGGCCTCTCCATCTCTATAACTCCCACCTGGTGACCCTCATCATCAGGCTTCCATCCTATAACTCCCACCTGGTGACCCCTCATCATCAGGCTTCTCCATCACTATAACTCCCTGGTGACCCTCATCATCAGGCTTTCTCCATCACTATAACTCCACCTGGTGTACCCTCATCATCAGGCTTCTCCACTCACTATACATCTCCACCTGGTGACCACCCCTCATCATCAAGCATCTCCATCACTATAAACTCCACCAGGAGGGGAATCCCACCAATTAAAGATGGACGACGGCTGCAGCAGTCTTCTAAAGTCTGGCAAGAAAAACATAATATAGTTTTTAGAGTTAAGGAAAAAAATGTTTGTTAGTGTTTTACTCTCCACAAAATACAATGAGTGGATGATCAACCAACACTAAGAACAGATCTCAAATTAGTCAAATGTTGGTCTCCTTACCTGGCTGTCAGTGGTATTAAGATTATTTAAATTAATTCTCTAGAACCACCTAGAGAATAAAAACCAACATTGCTTTTGAATATTTTGCACATTTTAGTTTACATTCAAAACATACGGTCTTCCAAGAGATTCCCTTGACATTTCCAATATACATCAGTATCGTACAATTAAAGTGTTATAAAAGTGCAGATCCAAAATGGCTAACATGAATGAAGATGTAGAATACAGATATGACGTCATTGTTTTAAAAAACACAATTTAAGCAACAGTTATGCCGGCGGCACAACATGTTTCAATGTGCCAATAAATCAGCACAATCTTACTTTTTAGGTTTTTAAAATCACTGCTGTCTGGGAGCTAGAAAATGGATCATCCATACTTCAGAAACTAGAATATGGATCATCCATAATCTCAGGAGCTAGAATATGGAATCATCCATAACTAGGAGCTAGAATAGAGATCATCCATACTCTAGGAGCTAGAAAAAGAGATCATCCATACTTTAGGAGCTAGAATATGGATCATCCATATCTAGAGAGCTAGAATAGAGATCATCCATACTCTAGGAGCTAGAATAGAGATCATCCATAATCTAAGAGCTAGATATAGATGATATCCATAATCTAGGAGCTAGAATAGAGATCATCCATACTCTAGGTGTCACGATCGTCTCAATGAGTAGACCAGGCTCAGCATGCATAGAGTTCCACATGTTTATTCCAATGAAATTCACAAACAAAAAACAACAAAGAGCAACGAAACTTGAAGCTATGTAGTGCTCACACAGCAACCTAGCACACAAACAAGATCCCCACAAAACCCAGTGGGGAAAGGCCTGCCTAAATATGATCCCAAATAAAGAACAACGATAAAACAGGCTCCCTCTGCATTGGGACCATCCCAGGCAACATAAGACAATTCCAAAAACACCTTACGCATAGGAACACCCGCCGCCTAATGTCCCACCCCGACCTATACCACAAATAGAGAGTAGAAAAAGGCTCTCTAATTGGTCAGTGCGCGTGAACATGACGCGAGCTAGATAGAGATCCACCATACTCTAGGAGTAGAATAGAGATCATCCATACTCTAGAGCTAGAATAGAGATCATCCATACTCTAGGAGCTAGAATAGAGATCATCCATACTCTACGGAGCTAAAATAGAGATCATCCATCTCTAGGAGCTAGAATAGAGATCATCCATACTCTGGAGCTAGAATAGAGATCATCCATATCTAGGAGCTAGAATAGAGATCATCCATACTCTAGGAGCTAGAATAGAGATCATCCATACTCTAGGAGCTAGAATAAGATCATCCATACTCTAGGAGCCTAGAATAAAGATCATCCATACTCTAGGAGCTAGAATAGAGATCATCCATACCCTCCTAGGAGCTAGAATAGAGACCATTACCATACTCTAGGAGCTAGAATAGAGATCATCCCATACCTCTAGTACTAGAATAGAGATCATCCATACTCTAGGAGCTAGAATAGAGTCATCACCATAATCTAGGAGCTAGAATAGAGATCATCCATACTCCTAGGAGCTAGAATAAAGATCATCCTTCAACTCTACGCTCAAAAGAGCCATCCTACTCGGAGCTAGAAATAGAGACCTATCCTACGTCTAGGAAGCCTACGAAATATGAAGATCATCATATCTACGCGCCAGCTAGAAATAGAGATCATCCATAATCTAAGGAGCTAGAATAGAGATCATCCATACTGGTAGGAGCTTAGACATAGAGATCATCCATTCATCAGCGAGCTAGAATAGAGATCAAGCTCCATACTCTAACGGAGCTACGGGCAATAAGGAGATCATCCTACTCTAAGGAGCTACGACATAAGAGAGGCAGTCATAACACCTCTACGGCGCTAGAAATAAGATCAATGAACAGATCCCTGGACTCACATAAAAGGCAGCTAGACATCATAATGCAGCAGGCATTCCTCTCTAGGAGAGCTAGAAAGAAGATATCACTAACACCATAACTGCTAGGAGCTAGAATCAGAGACCATCACAAAACTCCCTAGGAGGGCTAGAATACAGGGATCATCTACCGCATAACTCTAAGAGTAACTAGAATAGGAGATATACATACTCTTAGGCCAGCTAGAAAGAGAATCATCCATAATCTACGGAGCTAGAATAGCGAGATCATCACATACTCTCAAAGGGAGCTAGAATAGAGATCCTACATACTCTCACAAGGAAGGCTAAGAAGAGACACATCTCATATCTTCCA
>NW_019944639.1:97443-130179 GCF_002910315.2 Salvelinus sp. IW2-2015
GGTGGAGTTATAGTGATGGAGAAGCCTGATGATGATGAGTCACCTGGTGAGGTTACAGAGGTTGAGAGGCCTGATGATGAGGAGTCACCAGGTTCAACAGGTGGTGAAGGGGACGGAAGAGACACCACACCTGTTCACAGCACTAGCACTCCTGATAGCTCACCAAATGTTGTAGCAATGCTACAGGGCTTCATGTTGAATCAACAGCAGCAACAGCAGCTACAGCAGGCAATGCAACAGACAATGCAAGCAATGCACCAACAGATGCAGCAGCAGATGCAGCAGCAGATGCAGCAGCAGATGCAGCAGCTGATGCAGCAACAGATGCAGCAGCTGATGCCGCAGCAGATGCCGCAGCAGATGCCGCAGCAGATGCCGCAGCAGATGCCGCAGCAGCAGCAGATGCAGCAACAGATGCCGCAACAGATTCCGCAGCAGCAGATCAGCCATCTACAGGAGGTGCAGAAAGGAAAGACAAAGCAACAGTGTGTTGTGACCCCTCTACCAGCAGAAAACCCAGACACTTTGACGAGACCAGCTCCTCAGTCACCAGGTAAGTTGTTCAACATGCAGCTCTTTGAGGATGAAGACACAATACACAACAATGAAACACTGCAAATCTTCATTCTTCAAAATAACCACTTCATGCATGTATGCTGATGTACAATACTATATCTCACCCTCCTTCTAGGTCCAGCAGAGGAGGTATTAGGTGAACACCTTGACAAGAAGGAGGAGGAAGCAGAGAGGGTAAGACACACTTACATCATTTACATCAGGGGTGTCCATCCCACAAGCCCATTCAATCCGGACCTCGGAGTTTTAGGTAAAATAATATAATTGAAACGTGCAAGAATTTCATTGATTTTATTGAGGTACAGTTCATATGAGGAAATAAGTTAATTTAAATAAATAAATGATGCCCTAGTCTATGGATTTCACATGACTGGGAATACAGATATGCATCTGGTCACAGATACCTTAATAAATAATGGGCCTCACAATGGGCCTCAGGGTCTCCTCACAATATGTTTGTGCATTCAAATTTCCATCAACAAAATGCAATTGTGTTCGTTGTTCGTAGTTTATGCCTGCTCATACCATAACCCCACTGCCACCATGGAGCACTCTGTTCACAACGTTGATGTCAACACAAAGCCATACACATTGTCTGCGGTTGTGAGGCTGGTTGGCCGTACTGTAAAATTTTCGAAAACAACGTTGGAGACGGCTTATGGTAGAAAAATGAACATTCAATTATCTGGCAACAGCTCTGGTGGACAATTCTGCAGTCAGCATGCCAATTGCCAATTTGAGAGAAATTAGCTTTTTGTGCATATGGACAATTTCTGCTATCTTTTATTTCAGCTTATGAAACATGGGACTGCTAGACAGTCAGGGAGCAATCAACAATTCCAAAACAATGAATAGAGGACTATGTTTTGGTAATTTTGACAGCGAGGAAATATAACACATTTTAAGTGCGGCCCTCCAGACCTTGACGAAGACTAAATGTGGCCTGTGGGGCAAAATGAGTTTGACACTCCTGATATACATTCTCAACAGACCTGGAGTTGTAGATTCAATGTCATAATGTATTACATGTGTTTTATAGAACTTTCAAGAGAAAGAGCCACTGACACAATTCAGAGATGAGTCAAAACCAGAAGAGGTTGGTTCCTCAGGAGAAAACAGCGAAACAACCCAAGGTACCACGACACACAACACACTCATCACAAATTATTTGGTAACACTTTGTCATAAAACATCATTAATAAGCATTTAATAAGTATGTTTAACATGTGTGCACTGTTCCAGAATCTATACACATCATAAGCATTAAAAGTACTCGTAAGCATAGCAAATTAGAAGCATTGTAAGCATTTATAATGATTAGGGATCCAAGTGCTATTGATCTTACTCTTGACACAATGATTGACAGGAATGGAAGCAAACATTGTGAATTCAGATATGAGCTGTAAATCCATTGATCAACATATTTGACATATATGGATTACCAGAAACTATTAGAAAAAGCAACAATCATAGCAAAATATAAACTTAATTCTTATCAAAACATCATTAGACATGTAAATAATAAAATTAAATAAAAATACCAAATCAAACTGTTATTTTAGCAAAAGAATAAATAATACCTTTAAAGCAGCAATCAGCAATAACTAAATCATACTCCCATCCCTGTTTTGGTAAAAAGCTGAGGAATGGGGCTGGAGACTACAACCAATATGAAATTCATAGACAGAGCTATGAATGCATGAACTGATCATCCATGATATATCATAGTTTTAACCATGTTTAAGGGCAATATAGTGTTTGTTTACATTTTCTTTGTTGATAAACATCGGAGTTAAACAAGCCTATATGTTGGGTTCTGATGGGGTACGACAGTTGAACTAAGCTCATTAGGCAGTTCTAAGTTATTTTCAATAATAGGTGCCACATATCATTCATTTATATAAATAAAAATCTTCTAATTTCCTCTTATAAATAATGTGAAGCTTTTTTCCAAAGTACAATCCACATTAATACTAAATAGCTGATTCACCATCATTTGATTGTCTATTTATGTGGTAATAACGACAGCCATTCAGTGAGCCCCACCTGTTTCACATATCAGTTTGAATAAAAAATAAAAAATGTAATTATTGAGTTAATAAAGCCGCATACAAACATGGTCTCTTTTTGCTTTCTTGAGTAAGGCAGCTCCAAAATGCAGGTGTTTCAGCCGAGCTCAGTGCTTTGTGTGGTGGAGGGGCAGCCTGCGAAAGCACAAAGCCTAGGCGTTTGTAATCTTCTCTAGTTGTGCCGTGATTGGCTCAGTGTTCTGTCACTCATGGGGACACTACGTCACCGCAGAATCTGCAGGTAGAGCTAGGCAGTTCAAGCCCCTTGGGTGCTGCCATAGATATACAGTAGAAGTGCCTGTCCAAGAAGGCTCAAGGTCGTTGACCAAAGATAAAATTACATCAAATCACGTTTTATCTACCGTAGCTTTGATTAGACTGATCATGTCAACATCACACTTTCATAATCTTAGCTAGCAAGCTATCTAGCTAGACAAGCAGTCATCATCATTAATCACGTCGATAATCTACTGACAAATCACCAGATCGAAAATGATTGGTTTGGAAGGAAGCAGTGGCTAACTGTGAGCATTGCAAAGCAATCACTATTTTACTTCCCTTGCCAGTTATTCGATGGAGATGGTGTGTGGTCCAAGTCTGGCTTCAAGGATTTAAAACATCTGTCTGAAAGGGTCTCTTTTTCCAAACTTCATCCAGATCATGCCAGGCTTTGACGACAGTTAATTTTTTTAATGTATGCTGTTGCCTAAATGATGCCAGTGATATATAGTATTTATACGGGTGGGTCAAATTCTGAATGCTAATTGGTTAAAACCGCATTCTAGCCGGTGTCTATTCCACAAGTTACCACCGGCTAAACCTATAACGCTGAAAAGCCTATTGACTCTGTTCCATCAATTTATAAACTTGATCTCCAGTATAGAAAGCATCTAGACATTATCTCACATTACTTTTAGACTAACATTTAGTTTTCAACAGTGAAGATTTGTATAAACCTTGCTGTCTGTCTCTCTAACATACATGTCCCATAGTAATGAACGTGTCGGGAGTCGGGACTAGACAGGCAGCGTTTCTCAGCCAGTCCATATCATGAATCAGCTGGCACCATTTTTGTGGATAGATACAAAAAAAAGGTCAATTGAAAAAAGTAAAAATAAAACAGCTAATTTGCAGTCTTTCCAGCTTCAGTTTGAAGTGGTTGTGTTAGCTGTGTTGTTGGCTAGCTACTCTGAACAACAGCGTCCTAATGAGGTAGAAAATGTTCTATGCCAGGCGAAATTGTGCCTCATTAGCCCATTGTTATGGATGTATCCAAATAAATGTCACTAGAAAACAGCTTAAACAAATGCAAATGCAGCTATTTTGCTGTTATTCCAGCTGCACTTTCTGACGTGACTGTAAGTTAGCAGTAGTTGGCTAGCTAGCAAGCAAGGGATAAGACTGTTGCAAGCCAGTATGGCAATGGAACATTTAGAACGAACCACTGGGTCACGTCCATAGGTACAGAACAAAAAGACTGAACACTGGGTCACGACTCTAGCAACCGAACCGGTAGAACAAACAACCAGCTGGCTTCAAATCAAATCAAATTGTATTTGTCACATGCACCGAATACAACAGGTACTATATCTCTCCTCGTGGAGAAAAGGACATGAGCTAATTATAATACACAAAGTAAGCAAAACAATGGAAATGGAATGCATCATTCCAACATTGCCTAAAATGATGACTACTCAAACTATGGCATAAAAGAAAAAATTGCAGATAAGAGGCAAGCTGTAATTTCAGACATCAGTTACAATTGCCAGTGACAGTCTCTTCCCATTCAAAAAAATTTTTGTGACAAAAAGTTCAGTAATAGACCCATGCAATTCTATTGCGAGGGTTGTTTTGTTTGCGCAATGCGCTTGCGATTTAATTTTCCTTCTTTTAAGATTAAATAGGCCTAATAAGATACTTCAAATGGTAGGGTAAGTGCTTCTCTCTCTCTCTCTCTCTCTCTCGCTCTTTCTCTGAGGTGACTTAAAGAAGAGTAAAGTTAAGGCCTCAACATCTGGCTGAATTTACCTCGTCGCAGCTCGTTTGCCTGCACTTGCTTATACTTAGAGCTGTGTTAATGATTTAAGAACACACATTATGAATTTACTGAACATAAATGTAACATTGTTGGTGTATGGTTCAAAAGTCAAAACTCACGTCGCCATTTGTTATAATTGAAGGAGAATGTGGTTCTTATCGAGTTTGTAATGAATACTCAGGAGAAAAAAGTATAGATTCAAGCGCAGAGCGCGGCAGGTTAATTGCGTCTTCACCAAAATACAGAATACGTGGTGACAGGCTTGCAAAAGTCAAAAACATGAAGGCAGTCAGACAGGTGAAAACAAGAATAACTCACTAAGGCCAGAACAGAAACAACCAAACCAAATAAGTAACTAATGATACCAGGTGAGCAAAAACACAGGTGAAGTCAATGAATAAAAATGAAAGACAGGGCACGTTCAAGAACACAAAAAACAAGGCTACGTACAAAACACAAGGAGAAAAAAGAGAGGAAAAAACAGAACCTTACGGAGTTTCACAAATCCACAAGGAGTCAGTAGAAAATCATATTTATTTAAGCAAGTCAGCCATATCAACTATGGTTTTTAAAAAGGCAGTAAATGAGGCTGAATGAACGGTTTCGCTGCCAGGCGAGGCTCCGCTGATAGCCAGGTGTAGCGGTGGAAAGGATTAACTCCATGGTGCTGAAAGGAAAGCACCACTGTCGGGACAGCTTTATGTAGGACCCAGCAGTCTGTGGACACCGTTTGTCACTGTTATAGTGCAATTAATGTTTTGTTTAGTGTTGTGTAGTGGCTTTGCTGGCATGTATATAAAAACAAGTGTCTGAGTTTGCCACACCAAGATTTACATGCTAAAATCACCACTGCTTCCATTTAAAGGGGCCGTACACCAACATTTGAAATATACTTCGTTTTATTGAAAAAAGTGATTGATCCTGAGAGACAATGACCAAAAATATGACTTAGTTGTCTTTATTTACTTACCCCACAAATAGCATTAGCATCTCTGCTAGTGAAACAATGAGAGTGGTAGGGCCTATGGCAGGATGTTTCTCAAATTCTCAATGTCACTTCAAACCAATTGTTATAGCAACCCATAGAGCATAAAAAGTTGCACATATATATACTATTGGAGGAAATTATAGGAATTCTGGTACTTATAACATTTCCTGTAGAATATAATTATTTTCGGAGAATACACAGCATTATAGGTACAGAGGGTAGCTGGTTTCTGGATTACAGTTCTACCAAGTATTCCAACCACTAACAGACTTTATGAGCTGTTGTGACTGCATCTAAGCATACACAGTCACCTCCAAAATTATAGGCACCCTTGATAAAGAAGCAAAAAAGACTGTATATAATAAATAATAGAAACATTGCACTATATTGGTGCTAAAGGTTTTTTGTTATTTTTTTATACTAATACAATTGCTCAGAAAAATATATTTTGTTTAACAAGTAATAATGATAAAAACATTAAATATAGATAGGTGTCAAAATTATTGCCCACCTGAATATTCTTTTAAATTAAATTGAACAAAATAAAATCTGCATTAACATTGTATCTTTTTAAGCTCATCTCAGCTTAAAGATCAACTGCCCCTTTAAAACAACTTCTCATTTAGAAAACAGCCTATTTAGCATCGATACGAGTCAGAAACATTTATTCTACTGTCAAATTTTACTACAAAGTATAAATATGATCATTTCCCTAAATAGCCCCGGTGATAGACTATATAAAGTCAAACCAACATTCCCATTATCGCACACTAGTCAGCTGAATCTAATTGGCAAAATAATTTTGCTAAGTCTTCCCACCTACGAACACACAAGTGACAACTACACCAAACCAAGAAAGGCAAAGACCTCACAAACTAAACTTGGCTGCAAGTTAATCTTCCAACAAGACAATGACCTCAGGCACACATCAAAATGCACAAAGAAGTGTTTAATTCACCACAAATCAACATTTTGCAATTGCCATCTCAGTCTCCAGACTTGAACCCCATTGTATGTATATGTTACTCAATTAGTTATCGGCTAATTGCAGCAAGGCCAAATTCAATGTTTAATAGCAAAATTATCCATGGTATGACCATCTTAAAATAATTTAATATGTTAGCTTAGTAGAACCCTCCAACTTATTATTTTGTTTGAACGACTTAATTGTTCTTTTGTCTTATTAGGCCTTGTTTGTTATGTAGCTTGTCAGACTATGTAATGGTTGCTGCATCCATTCATTCACTGATTACATCCATTGATATGATTGACAGTTCTTTGATAGCTTAAAGCAGGTATGCTTTTGAATGCCAGAGCATGTAAGTGGGCGAGTGTGGAGTGAGGAGCAGAGCGTAATTCAACCAGATAAAAAAATAAATTGTCGGCTTTCTCTCCTGCTCCAATTTCACTCTGGTACTGCTCAGCCACAAGCTCTGGGCATGCTCTGCCCAGCATCCCCCCCCCCCCCCCTTTATCACTATTATTTTATTTCGGTTGTAATTATTTAGCCCCACCCACAGAAGCCTAGCTTCATGTTCTACTTCCACAGGAGGCTGGTGGCACCTTGATTAGGGAGGACAGGCTCGTGGTAATGGCTGGAGCGGAATAGGTGGAATGGTATCGAATACATCAGACAAATGGTTTCCATGTGTTTGATGCCATTCCATTTGCTCCGTTCCGGCCATTATTATGAGCTGTCCTCCTCTCAGCAGCCTCCTGTTTCTACTTTCTAACATTAGAATATGCCGTTTCTATTTTGAAGGACTTCAAATGTATGAACAGAGGTTGTAGGTAGGCAATACATAGGCTTAATCTTATAAAGACAGAAAATTACACATGTAAAAAGCTTTATTACATAAAGTAGTATTCGTGGGAATATAGCCATAGTATAAACAAGGGAAAGGAGAATGGAATATATTTGAAAATCTTAAAATTGAAAAATACATTGAGATGAGTGTGGCGAGATATTGAGATAAGCCACCCCCATGTTTGGATGCTATTTCTCAAAATCAATTACATTTCAGTAGGGACCGGCACAGAGTCCAGTAGGACAGTGTCATCAGGCTACAAAGTCATAGGCCTACACTTCACCACTGCTGGAGGGAATACACAGCTGTGCTTGATTGTGAGCTTGACTGAAATGTAGAAATAAATGTGTGCGACACAAGAGGTAAACAATGGTTGTCCTTCAATAGAATCAATGAGGTAACGTGATATCATAAGGGAATTACTTAGACCGCACTTACCGGTAGGACTAATTAACTAATGTGCTCTTCACCAATAATTGAATTAACTTCAGCGATAATAGGCTGATTTATGCTGCAACGGGTTGCAAAATAAATCCTCACATTGCAGGGATCAACTTGCTGTTGAAGTTTTATAGCCTCATGCAGTAGTAGCAGTAATAATAATAATACGAAGAATAACTATTCTGCGCAGGCTGACACAGACCAATTAGGCTATTTCAAACACTTCAAGCTACCAGGAGTCAAAAGTCACCTACTGGGCAAAACATTTCAGAGGTGCGCATGGATTATTTGAACAATAATGTTGTGTGGAGTTGTTTTTATTAGCGGGAAGACATTTAACTAATGTCTAATTGTGGGGTCTTCACTAAACAAAAGTGCCACAATACATAGGGGCATATTTCTCAATCAGGGCATTTTAAGCCAAACAGAGATGACATGCCTTCTGACAAACCTGGTCTGATATCGCAAAGATGATTCGTCCTGTCCCTTTGAGGATTTAGATAATTCAACAGTATTTTAGGGACTGCAGATTCCCAGCATGGAGCTGTTTTTACAAAACAATAATTTGTGTTTTCTTTCGGTGATATCACCTTTGTGCATGCCCTTGATGAGTCTGTTCGATTGGAGCCAAAAGCTGTTTGTTGTAAGTCTCTTACAGAACCTCTGATCATTCAGTTCCATGATCATTACGCTGGTGCACCTTGTGCTGGGGATAATAAAACGCCACTCTAAAATGTGCCGTTTTGTCACACAACACAATGCCACAGATGTCTCAAGTTGAGGGAGCGTGCAATTGGCATTCTGACTGCAGGATTGTCCATCAGAGCTGTTACCAGATAATTGAATAAGCTACCTCCAACGTCATTTTAGAGAAGTTGGCGGTACGCCCAACCGGCCTCACAACCGCAGACCACGTGTAACCAGATCTGCCTTCTTCACCTCCGGGATTGTCTGAGACCAGCCACTGGGACAGCTGATGAAACTGTGTTTGCACCAGTTGGGTTATGGTATGGGCAGGCATAAGCTATGGGCAATTAACACAATTGCATTTTATCTATGGAAATTTGAATGCAAAGAGATGCCGTGATGAGATCCTGAGGCTCATTGTCGTGCCATTCATCCACCTCCTTCACCTCATGTTTCAGTATGATAATGCATGGCCCCATGTCGCAAGGATCTGTGGACAATTCCTGGAAGCTGAAAATGTCCCAGTTCTTCCATGGCCTGAATACTCACCAGACATGTCATCCATTGAGAATGTTTGGGATGTTCTGGATTGATGTGTACGAAAGTGTGTTCCAGTTCCCGCCAATATCCAGAAACTGTGCAGAGCCATTGAAGCTGCATGAGGAAATGTGTGGTCACATCAGATACTGACTGGACTTCTGATCCACGCCCATACCTTGTTTAAAGGTATCTGTGACCAACAGATGCATATCTGTATTCCGTCATGTGAAATCCATAGATTAGGGCCTAATGAATTCATTTCAATTGACTGATTTCCTTATATGAACTAACTCAGTAAAATCTTTCCAATTGTTACAAGCCGCGTTTATATTTTTTGTTCAGTGTATTTCCTGTAAATAGTTCACTAAAGTTTATTGTATCGTACTGGACGTCTAATTATTTTATTTCTCCAATAAAAATCATAATAATTAGCACAATTGACACTCAATTATGTAATTTAGTCATAATGACCATTGTTATGTTTGGAGGAAAAAGGGGGAGGCTTCATCTCAATGTATTTTTCAATTTTAGGATTTTAAAATATTTTCCCAAATATATCCATTTACCTTTCCTTTGTTTAAGGGGAAAGTAATCTTCACGTAACGGAATGTAATCAGATTATGTTACTGAGTTTGGGTAATCCAAAAGTTACATTACTGATTAAAATGTGGGACAGGTAACTAGTAACTAATGGATTACATTTAGAAAGTAACCTACCCAACCCTGGATCTAAGACCATTGATATCCTTTGTCTCCGCTTATGAAATGCCTTCTTCAATTCCAACCACAGGTTTTCAATGGGTTTGAAGTCCGTAGACTGAGATGGCCATTGTAAAATGTTGGTTTTGTGGTTAATTAACTATTTATTTGTGGATTTTGATGTGTACTTTGTACTTTGGTATTGTCTTGCTGGAAGATCCACATGAAGATGTCCAGGGAATGGGTAAAGTTCATGATGCCATTAACCTTAACAAGGGCCAGTGGAAGCAAAATTGGCCCATGACACAAAAGATCCCCCACCATATTTTACAGTAGGTATTGGGTTATTTTCTGCTTATGAAATCTAATTTCAATGGCAAACCCACCACTGGTGTGCATGGCCAAAGAGCTCTAGTTGGATTGTAAACGATGCTTTGGTCAAATGACATGAACATAGAGATCTTTTGCCACGCACACCATTGGTGGGTTTAGCATCAAAATGAGAACACATGAGAAGAAAAGAACCCAATACATACTGTAAAATGACTTATTTAGTGGTAAGCTAGAGTCATAAACACAGTTTCACTGATATCACTGCATCTCCCTTCTGCATCTGAGATAGTGCCATCACTAAAGTAATATATATCAACCTCCATTCCAGGTGCAGCAGAGGAGGTATTAGGGAATCACAATGACAAGAAGGAAGAGGCAGAGACGGTAAGACACACTTTTACATCCTCAGTAGTCAAGCTGATCATGTTCCTGTAATGTGACATGTTCCATTTCAGGGTTAAAGCTAAATGTGATAAAACATTGACTTCCAGCTTGTTTTTGTTGTAATATACATTTTGAATATACGCTATGTAAGGTGAATAAAAATAATACTCTAATTGTAACTGTATGGATCTAGTGACATCACTAATTGGTGGGTGTATTATTGACTCAAAGCCCCGTCCAGAAATTTCAGCCCCATCCCTTTCCAATCCAGAGATGGTCTTGAAAGAAAATACTCACCAGGGAGAACAAAAGGTGGGTAATGACTAGGGTTGTGCTGAGTAGGGTACTCTGAAAGTATGTACTTCCATAACATTCTAGATAGAAGCCACTGTTTTGCTGTTGCATTGCGTGATCTTGCTCCAATGAAATCTATTGGGTGCAGTGCATGGGATGGGAAGGAGCTCACCGGAACTGAGTACCGGCACCTTGAAGGTTCTACTGCTTAAATTCCTGTACTTCTTATAGAATACTAGCTCAAATGTATTGTGGAATGCCCTCTAAATTAGTACTGGCACCTATTTCAGTCCAAGCCAAGCACTGATTGGGAGAGATCTTGAATTTTATCAATAGTTTATTGTGGATGTTTTGGCTGCCATTTTAACACAGATATACTTTCATAATTTGCTATCCGTGTTAAGATTGGAAAATAAGGGAACATGTTATATTTAATAGGTTAAGTCACTTGCCTTTTTCCAAACGTATCACCTCTCCTATATGATGGTCACAACAGGGCAATGTCAGCCGTAGTATGAATTAAGCCCAAACTAGGCATGCCAGACTAGGAATTCATGTGACCTAATTCTAAATGGAATCTATTGTGCTTTATCCTCAACAGACCAGAATTGAAGATTCAATGTCATAATGTCTTTAAACATGTTAACCTATGAATTCAACTTTTTATAGAAATGTGAAGAGGAAGAACCACTGTCACAAGCCATAGATGAGTCAAAACCAGAAGAAGATTCCTCAGGAGAGAACATAGAAACAACCCAAGGTACCACAACACACTCCACATTCAATGATATACGATTTGGTAACACTTTGTCATAAAAAAAAATATGAATAAGCATTTATAAACAATTTAAAGGTTATAAGTATGTATGTATGTATGTATGTATGTATGTAGGTATGTATGTATGTATGTATGTATGTATGTTGTATGTATGTTTTATGTATAAGTATGTTTTATGTGTGCACTATTCCAGCATGTATACACATTCATAAGCATTGAAAATGATAAGCATCAGTTGGTTAGGTAGCTCTGTCTCATTGACCACCAAACGTTGCTTACGCTAGCTAGCTAGCTAGCCACTTTATATAACTTTTTTTTCTCAAAACAATTGTTAGTAATGTTATGAATACAACCCCCATCTGCTGTCGACATCCGGATCCGATTTGAGTGCACTAGTTAGCTCCAAAAGTGTTTATAGCTTTGTCTGCATTTTGACAGTGAATTTAGAGCCATTCAGTGGTAGCTATAAAACATTTTTTTTTTTACTATGTTCCCTCAAAGTAATGACAGTCCACCACAACATACCCAATAGTCTCCTGACTAGTAAGGGGTAGTCTGTGTTTAATTTCATTGTGTATTAGAAACACAGTTTGAGATCATTGTGTTGTGCTTCCTGAGAAAATGTTGTCCGAGGTTGCAACACTAACCAAGGGGTTTGGAGACTAGTGAAGGATAAATTAGCTAAATATTCCTGTCACTAAAACGTGAAACATGTGCAATGACCACTCTCTCGGACGCTGCAACAGGGATAAAGTCGAACATTTGTCATGACAAGGAAAACCACAGTTTCCTCACCCGAATTTGCATTTGCACAGATCATGTAACACTTTGCACCTGTGTAGAATTTGGATTCTTGGAAAACACATTTGGATTGACTGACCTTCATGACTTAAAGTAATGATGGACTGCCGTTTCTCTTTGCTTATTTGAACTGTTCTTGACCTACTATGGACTTGGTCTTTTACCAAGTAGGGCTGTCTTCTGTATACCACCCCTCCCCCCTCCCCATCCTGCCACAACACATCTGATTGGCTCAAACATATTAAGGAAAGAAATTCCACAAATTAACTTTTATGAAGGCACACCTGTTAATTGAAATGCATTCCAGGTGACTACCTCATGAAGCTGATTGAGAGAATTCCAAGAGTGTGTAAAGCTGTCATTAAGTCAAAGGGGGGCTATTTGAAGAATCTCAAATATAAATATATTTTGATTTGTTTAACACTTTTTTGGTCACTACATGATTCCATTTGTGCTGTTTCGTAGTTTTGATGTCTTCACTATTATTATACAATGTCGAAAATAGTAAAAAACTAAGAAAAACCCTTGAATGAGTAGGTCTTCTAAAACCTTTGACCGGTAGTGTATGTTTCTATTATTATTAGTACAAAATAATATAATTACCCATTTCCTTTGCATACAATAAAGCTTAATATTTGTATTTTTAATGTATCCTTTTTATGGACATTTTTATCAAGGGTGCCAATACTTTTTGGACCTGACTGTATATATTTTTGGGGGCAGAAACAATTTAGCAGCGGAATTTCCGAATAAATATATTTTGACACATTACAAATCCAACTTCTGTTGTGTGATTTCTGTTTTTAGCTTATTTATATTTCTTCCCATATCTAAAGGCATTACAACACAGACTTTTTAAAAACGTTTTAATTACTATTATTCAAGTCTCCTCATGTAAAATATTTCTAGAGTTAAACTGTAGCACTAACAATAATGTATTTTCCCTTAGTAATTCCTGCTCCAGAACAGTTAAATGTTGATGCAAATAGTCTGTGTCAATGCAAATAGTCTGGGGAGCCATTTGACTAGACGTTCAGGAGTCTTATGTCTTAGGGGTAGAAGCTGTTTAGAAGCTTCCTGGACCTAGACTTGGCGCTCCGGTACCTCTTGCCGTGCGGTAGCAGAGAGAACAGTCTATGACTAGGGTTCCTGAAGTCTTTGACAATTTTTAGGGCCTTCCTCTAACACCGCCTGGTATAGAGGTCCTGGATGGCAGGAAGCTTGGTCCCAGTGATGTACTGGGCCGATCGCACTACCCTCTGTAGTGCCTTGAAGGTCGGTGGCCGAGCAGTTGCCAAACCAGGCAGTGGGGCAACCAGTCAGGATGCTCTCAATGGTGTAGTTGTAGAACCTTTTGAGAATCTGAGGACCCATCAACCAGTGCTTGTGAGACAAGGGTGGATCACGAAAGAGCCTGGGGCTGGGTCTTTTTTCAGAAACATCTGTTGAGTCCGAATGCTTTGAGCTACAAACAATGACACACTATCTATGAAAAGCTGAGACTCTCACGAACATTCACAAGTAACATGTTTTGCTCTATGATGCTCACAAGCTAAACAAGAGTTGTTACTTGGACAGGAGGTCTTCATAGAAGATCATATGAAATCCCAGGACATAGTGTCTATAATACTGTAATAAGCTCACATAGTTGCTGTCACAAACTCCAAATTCCACACAGTTTTCACTGAAGAYTTYGATATTCATTTCCCATTGAGCAAACACTTTCTGTACWAACAGCATYAATATAAATCCATTTATATCAGGWTRTTTTGRTACCYCAGCCCACATTTTTTSTATTGACATTTGTCAACAACACTCATGGATGCAACGGTTTATGTCGTTTTTTTGTGTTCTACTTGTAGCCCTGGTTGTCCTGAAAAGAAAATGGTTAAACACTTCTTTTTGAGGCTAAATATAAGGGCTGGACATGCAAACAATTGAAAGTCAATTAAATGAAAAGCCACATTTTCCTGTGTTCTCTGGACTGATAGCGTTACGTTTATCCAAAGTACAGTGTTAAACACTTGTTATTGTGGAGAGGATTTATAATTATAGCATTGTTTTTTTTTGTTTTTTTTTGCCTTGATGCCAACAATTGAGCAGTGGCATAGTGAAGTTGCTAAATGCATATAGCGAAACATTTTATTCATTAATTCATGTTTTTTCCCTTAGAACTTCCTGCTCCAGACCAGCTGACTGTTGACTCAGTGGACACCACATCAGCTGCTGTTAGCTGGAGCCAGCCACCAGGATTGGAACAAACCCAACATCATTACCAGATCTCCTACCAGTGTCCAGGGACAGAACCGCACATCACTACCACATCTTCACACAGCATCACTCTCTCTGACCTGCAAGGTGGTGCTCAGTACTCTGTCACTGTCTGCACTGTGCTGGAAAATGGAACGAAAAGTCAACTGGGGTCAACAACCCTCACCACAGGTAAGGAAGTACCCTACTTAAGTATTGTCTAGGAAAAATCTGGTTGAATCAACTTTATTTAAACGTAAATTGTCAACGTATTGTGACATAGAATCTATGTGGAAAATACATTGGACTTGAAAAAAGTAATCAACAAACTGTTTTTTTGAGGGGAGTAATTCTACTCCAGGATCATGTCATCATGGTAACCAAATTTCAACATAGAAAAACCTTTTTGTAAAATATGTTGGATTTGTACCTTCAAAACAATGTCAGCTCTTCAATGTAATATCCACCTTCAGAATAAACAATCAGCTGGGAAGCACCTCCTACCTGAGAGTTGATCTACCGTTTTGTCTCCCAGGGTTTTAACCTTCTTTGCTATGATATATGTCAGTTGCCCAAAAAAATCTAAGTAAAACAATGTGACTAAATCAAATCAAACTTCATTTCAGGTGCATTTAAAGTTTGATTCATTCAAGTTCTTTAACTTCGACTTTTGGTTGAGATGTAGACGTGACTACCACATTGCAATTATTAATTTGTAGACAAACTGAAATTAAAGCCAGACAGTGGCACAGATGGAACTATCCAGGCAGAAGATAAATCACCTTCAAATGTTGCTATGTGACTGAGTTGACAACCAAACACAATTCAATATCTCTTTTGAAATACAATAAATAGCGCATTAATTGGATGTCTCTAACTGAACCAAAAACTAAAGTTAAAGGATGGGATTAAGCCAGTTGTTCAGATGAAACTATCCAAGCAGTACTTACATCTCATTTAAAGTGAGAATCCTTCATTGAAACAATAACAAAGCAGAGCATCCCGCCTCTGTTTTGGTAAAGAGCTGAGGGATGGGCCTGGAGAAATGTAACCACTCAAATGCATAGACAGAGCTATGGATGCATGGACTGACCATTCAGGATATCTACATTATAGACCATGTTGTGTGACTTCTGTTTTTGCATATTTCTTATCCATATCGAAAGGAATTGCAAGCTGGCTTTTTCTACTATTCTACTTTTACTCCTGTAATATATTTCTGCAGTTAYATTGTAACACTAACAATAATGTATTTTCCCCTTAGTACTTCCTGTACCAGACCAGCTGACTGTTGYCTCAGTGGGCACCACATCAGCTGCTGTTAGCTGGAACCAGCCACCAGGATTGAACCAAACCCAACATCATTACCAGATCTCCTACCACTGTCCAGGGACAGAACCACACATCACTACCACGTCTTCACACAGCATCACTCATTCTGACCTGCAAGGTGGCACTCAGTACTCTATCACTGTCTGCACTGTGCTGGAAAATGGAAAGCAAAGTCAACTGGTGTCAACAACCCTCACCACAAGTAAGAAAGTACCCTACTAAAGTATTTTCTGGGCAAAAACTAGTTGAATCAACTATATTTAAACATGATTTGTCAACGTATTGTGACATAGAATCTACGTGGAAAATACATTTGAAAAAAGTAATCAAKAAACTGTTGTTTTGACGGGAATGTCGGAGTGGCGTAGACTAAAAAATAAATATATGATGGTGAATTTCCTGGATCTTTTCTTTTTCCTGATCTTCCTTTCCATTTACAGAACCCAGTCTCAAGGAGCTGTTGTCAAAGACTGGACTAGAAGATCATTATGAAAACAAGCTGACGTTAAGTTCTGTCCTTGAGATAAATGCTGATACTACATCAGATGAACCTCTTACCACTATGCAGTCACTTCCAGGGGCCTTCCTGAAGAAATTAATGATTGGCAAATCTGAATGCTAGGAGTGTGACACTAAAAAGTGACACTGATGAGAGTGACTCTGAAAACAGTTATGCAATTAATCCATTGGACCTGATTACAGCCCTGTTTCTGTGTTCAGATGGTTTCCTGCAGCAGGAGATGGTCCAGAAAATGTCCATGTGTCAGTTTGCTGTTCCTCTCCTGCTGCCCAACTGTGACACAGAACAAAGCACGTTGATGCTGTGGCCTTGAGGACATAGTGAGAAGTTTAGACCCTCTCCAAATGGACACAAAGTCCTTCATAGAGGAGAGAATTGTACTCCTCTGATATTCTATGGTGTCCTTTGTTAGGCTAGGAGAGAGCAACTTGTCCAAGTCTAATATGTTGAACAAACTGCTAAGTAATCCTGACACATTTGTCCATCGTGATATGGACTGTGGTGATATCCTCGGAAGATTCAGATGGTCTAGTTGAAATCAGCTGGTACCCTTCCATGTGGGAAAAGAAACATAGACAGGCTTACTAAGCCTGTGGCTTTTGCCAATCTGAGAGGAGACATCAGGTCCTTTAAAGACACAGTTTTCTTTCTGTGTCAAACATCAGCAGCAATTTACATGTTTAGTGATGAATTAGAGGCGGATTCTGAGGTTTTGAAAGACTAAACACAGAGTTATTTCTGGTTGTTAATCTCAGAAGAAAAACATTCACAGGACAGAAGTCACACATGTAATAGAAAAGAAGGGGAGGAATGAAGCAGCATTTGTAAAAACCCTGCAGTCATCTGTTGGTGTGTAATTGAAAATTGCCAAAACAAACTGACAATTGAAAAAATGGATGTTTTGCTCGTCAGAGTGGGATTCTGGTTGATGAAGACAGTGATGAGTGTCGGAGTGCCAGGAGATGGCAGATAAAAATCACCAGCAACATCACAGACACAATGAAATTCAAAGACAAACAGCTACCCTTACAAGGCAAATCTGGAAAGAGCTTTCCAGTTGGAGAAAGAGAGATGTAGACTGAGAAAACAAGGGATCAAAACACTGAACACTACAAGAGCTCTCTGAAGAAAAAGGAAATAGAACTCAGAAAAAAGCACAAAGCTTTGTATGACAGAGGCAATGACAAATTTCCTATTGCATGTCAAGTTCAGAAGTGGAGCGATCCTATTTCATCAAATGGTGCGGATATATTGGACAATATGTCACGGAAGAACTGTCTGGTTTAACGAGAAAGTATAAATGCTCAGGAAAAAGAATCTGCAGATGAAAAAGACATTGCAGATTGGAAAGGCAGAAAAAAGACATTGCAGTTTGGATAGGCAAATATCTGACGGTTCCCTGGACTTGAACACTTCCTGCGTGATGTGGCCAGTTATATGAAGCTGCTGCTCCTCCCTGAAGACAGTCCTCAAAGGAAACAGATGGAGCATCTCCCTGGATTGTGTGCTCAGATGCTGTTGGATGGTTTCCCCATTGAGCTTGTGGATGGAGATGCATCAAATATCCCTCTGAAATGGATATCAGCTGTTCTGACTCAGCTTCATACTCTTGTCCAATCCAATAGCAAGATCCGGGTGGTCACAGTTTTAGGGGTCCAAAGCACTGGGAAGTCCACTCTCCTCAACACCATGTTTGGGGTCCAGTTTGCTGTCAGCAGTGGAAGATGCACCAGAGGGGCCTTCATGCTACTGATTAAAGTCAACAAAGACCTCAAGGAGGAATTGAAATGTGACTTCATCATGGTCATTGACACAGAGGGGTTGAAATCACCAGAGTTGGCCCAACTAGATCATAGCTATGAACATGACAATGAACTAGCAACACTGGTGATTGGACTCAGTGATGTCACAATTATCAACATGTCCATGGAGAACTCCACAGAGATGAAAGACATTCTGCAGATTGTTGTTCATGCTTTTATCAGGATGAAGGAAGTGGGGAAGAAGCCAGTATGTCATTTTGTGCACCAGAATGTGTCAGACGTGTCTGCTCATGACAACAACATGAGGGACAGGAAGAAGTTGTTGGAACAGTTGAATGAAATGACCCAGGCAGCAGCCAGAATGGAGAAGAAGGAGAATATCACCAAGTTCACTGATGTGATGGACTATGATCCAGACACAAGCAGTTACTACATCCCAGGACTCTGGCATGGGACTCCCCCAATGGCTCCAGTCAATGCTGGCTACAGTGAGGCTGTATATGACTTCAAAAAGAGCTTGATGAAAGATTTTAGAATATGCCCAAAAAATGATGATTTGACACATTTCATGAAGTGGACAGAAAGCTTGTGGGAGTCTGTTAAATTTGAGAACTTCATCTTCAGTTTCAGAAACAGCTTGGTTGCAGATGCATACTCCAGATTGTGCACTGAGTACAATGGTTGGGAATGGGCCTTCCAGAAGGAGATGTATACATGGATGGTGAGTGCTGAAACCAACATTTCTAATTTTGGCATGACAGTTCTTAATCAGCAGATCACCATAAGAGATGTGCTAAAAGACTTGATGACAGAAGCATCCAAGAAGCTTGCAGAGGGAGAAAAGAAAATCCAAGACAATCTAGTAAAATACTTTAAAAAGCAAGATGGCCATGTCAATCTGGTGGAAAATTACAGGGAAGGCTTTGTGTCCAGTGCCAAAACACTGAGACGAGAGACAGAAAACACAGTGAGTAACGTTCTACATGGAGCTGTTGAAATCAAAGAGGGAATGGCCCAACTGGACAACATCAAGAGTTCACAGGCAAGTACAATGGAGAACATGGTGCTGGCTTTGCTGCAGACCTGTAAACAGAACAAATCTGATTTATCAGAACAGGACCTCATAGAAGAGTTTGAAAGAATGTGGAAGAAAACTCTGTCTGAGATCAAATTCAGAGGACTCACAAGAAGAGTTGTTGCTCAGGATGCCTTCAGCATTTTACAAGACCATTTATCTACGAGGTCGGGTTATATCCGAAGTTTGTTGGATGGAAACAGCTTGGTTGATTGTGGGGAGAGGCCATTTGTTGTAGAGTCAGGGGATTGGTGGCAGAAGACTAAGGACTTTATGATTCCCTGGAATAGAGATCTCAGGAAGAAACTACAAGAGTTGTGTGACAACATCATAACACAGTGTCAAGAGTTTATAACCCAGAAGGTGAAAAGCAAAACAGATTACCATGACACTGACATCAAAGAGCTTCTTGAAATAATTGATCAAACATCGCAACAAAACAAGAAACGTAAAGTTCCTGAGGAATGTGAGATTAATCTGAAGCTGCACATCTGTGGCATAGCAGCGAGAAAATTTCAAAAGAAACATGATGATTTAATTGCAGTAAACGACCCCCGAAAATGTCTGGAACAGTCTAAGAACAAGTACCTTACTGACTTCATAGACTTGTTTCATAACCGAGATCAGTGCCTTAAGAAAGCTGAGGAGTTCACAAAGCTCTTACAGACAGCTGTACAGGACTATGTGACCAAAATGATTGGTCCTGATGTAGTTGATGAAGTGAAGACAGGTAAAGGGTCAGAGGATTACAGCGCCCGAGGGGCTTTCCAGTTCTCCGTTTTAAAACAGCTACTGATGGATGGGAAATATGACGGGAACTACAGAGAATACATAAACCATTATGAAAAGTTTGTGAAGGACTGGCTGTTTGACCAAATTGCACAACAACTCTCAAAGGACAGCAGACTGGAGAAGTTGGAGAAGAAACATCTTTCAGAGATAGTCAAGATAATTACTGATTCAATTTCTAACATCAGAAACACAACTAGCCCTGTAAAAGATATCAATACTTTCATTCAGAACATCTGCAGTGCCCTTGGAAATAAGCTTGTCTTCCCCAAGGATGGTCTGGATTTGATCATGACTCTGAACTACTCTGAAAATACAGAACAGTTTGCTGACTACCTAACAGATTATGTAGGCGAAATGGAGCAGTCACTAGCAGCTGAGTATGATAAGGGAGGAGACATCAAAGAGAGACTCAGATCTCTGACATTCAAGCCTCAGGACAAGATGTTCACCAGTCTGTTTGGATGTGGAGAGCAATGTCCCTTCTGCAAAGCACCATGTGAAGCAGGAGGCAAGGAGCATAGCAAACACTTTACCTCCATTCATCGTCCACAGGGTGTCCGTGGATTGAAGATCTTACACACAAAGATGTTAGTGACTGATATATGTTCCTCTGATGTGATTAGTGAGAGCAAATTCAGTAGCTCCCTGACAGAAGGCAAATTTCACCCCTACAAGGAGTACCAGACATATTACCCTGACTGGATCATAACTGGAGATTCCAGCATTAAGGCTTCAGACTACTGGAAGTACGTGATGGCCACATTCAATGAGAGAATCGCTAAAGACACAAATGCACGACCTGCTGATATCCCAGAGGACTGGAAGGCATTAACAAGTGATGATGCAATGAAGAGCTTGAAAAAGTCTTTCCACATGAAAGCCTAGTCTCTAGTTGTTGACATGCAACCATTTAAAGATGTCCGACTAGACAATCAGAAATAACTATTATGACATGGATATTTAACAGAATCAAAACATGAAGGGACAGTTTTTGAAGTAATGTGCAGATTGAGCAATACCCAATGCAATTCTGAAAATAACAACTGCAGCACGGCAAATCACATTTTCAGATACATTGATAAATTATATGAAATCTAGGCAATTTACAGATCTGATCTTCATAATGAAACAGCTAACACTGAGTTTAATGGGATATTAATACATTATTATAATCAAGTAATACAACATTCAAATCATGATTTTGATGTAAGCAAAGAGTTTTTAGCAAATTCAGAAATCCTACAAAATGCGAGAGAAGTGAACATGAACACCAGCAGGTTAACCGACATGATTTTTGTGACTTGATAATGTCCATAAATAAACAAACACAATACACAGGTAACTAAGGAGCTAGTCTGACATTGTTCATTTAGTTTCAGCTATAATAATTATATTTCTCTCATGTACTTACCATCCAACCTATGGCTTGATATGCCTTAATCACAGATCAATGATTATGAAGGGCTGGATGGTTCAGTGGTAAACAGTTGATCACAGATCAATGATTATGAAGGGCTGGATGGTTCAGTGGTAAACAGTTGATCACAGATTAATGATTAGAAGGGCTGCACGATTCAGTGGTAAACAGTTGATCACAGATTAATGAATTAGACAGGCTTCACGATTCAGTGGTAAACAGTTGATCACATGATAATATTAGAAGGGCTGCACGATTCAGTGGTAAACAGTTGACACATTATTAATGATTAGAAGGGCTGCATGTTTCAGTGGTAAACAGTATACACAGATTAAGATTAGAAGGGCTGCAGATTCAGTGGTAAACAGTTGATCACCATATAATGATTAGAAGGGCTGCATGGTTCAGTGGTAAACAGTTGATCACAGATAATGATTAGAAGGCTGCAGATTCAGTGGTAAACCGTTGGCTTTCTCTTTCTCGTTATTTTACCTTTTCCATTTCACTTAAAGAAATATTTAGAGAATATGATTTGTTGTTTCATATACAGGTTTTACACATTTATTGGTCTTTCAATGTATTTACTTCAACAAGAATGATTGCTAAGTAGACTTAAAAGATAATGTTTCTAATTGATCACACCTTCAAATAGTGATTTGTTCAATGACTTCATTGCTTTGAAGACATTCATTTGGATAAAGTGTAATTCCTAATCAGTGAACATCAGTAATGCAACTTCATTAATTCTCTTCAGGTAAGCTTGATGTATGTAGTATGTTTTGAAGTACTACTTAGTGACCATCAGTAATGTAACGTCATTAATACTCTTCAGGTATGCTTGATGTACAGTGTATAGTATGTTTTGAGATACTGCACTGTGATTATTGTTTTGGATGCTAATGATTATGAAGGTATTGATGATGCTGATGACTGTTTGCATTTATTATGACGATGTTTGTTGGTGATGGTGATTTATAAATATGGCAGTTGATTAAGTTTATATTGTTGTTGATGATGATTTCCTTTTTGTTGATGATGGTGATATTGTTGTTGATAATGTTTGTTGATGATGGTGATTATAAATATGGCAGTTGATGATGTTTTATTATTGTTGATGATGTTGATAACTATGATGATTTTCTTTTTTGTTGATGATGATGGTGATGGTGGTTTTATTTTTGTAGTTGAGATGTGAGATGCAGGAAATGGCTTTCAGTTGGCAAAACTATCCCCATGATGAAGGTAAAACAAGTTGATTTGATATTGTCTATCTCTTACAAATGTTATTTTTCATCTCCAGTGAACACACACATACAATATACTGTAGTTTGTAGACATATTGTGAAATCATGGAAATTGTTGACATTGAAAGTTTAAAAAAACTTTCCAATCTGTATTATGTTGTTACTAGAGGATAATGAATAAAAATAAATCCATTAAAATCATTATTTGGTTTAAAAACATTACTTGGTGTCATGACAAATCGCTATTAGAGAAATAAAGGCACACAATGTGCATATGTAGGGATGTATGTATCAATCGTCTAAGAGCAGGAGTGCTGATCTAGGATCAGATCCTCCCTGTCCATGTAGTCTTATTCAATGAGATCTAAAAGGATAAACTGATCCTAAATCAGCAATGTTACTCTGAGATGCTAAATACATTATTCGGTCCCTGGTGATAATAAATGCCAGAATTGACCAATAGATGGCGGTGTGGGCATGGCATATGTGGAAATGCAACCAAAACCAATCGACTTAAAAACCTCTCTCCCATTGAACTGCTTGGAAAAAACATCACAGGTGAAAACAATATGATGGAAGGAAGCTCAACATTAGGCTGGTTTAACTTTCACCTGGTCAACTCTTTCAGATCAGTGAAGGAGAGGACAGATGTTTAGACGACTGAGAAAGAGCCCAAGTGTATGTGGTTGTGTTGTTGAATTAAAGAAGTAGTCATTGGTTTAATAATTAAAGATACATTCTGGGATTTGAAAAACACAACAGCTAGTTCAACTCTCTTTCATTTCAACTAGTCATCTCTCAGATCTTTGCCCTCAACAGACTCATTGTTCTCCTGTTCTTCTGACATCTACACTACTATAACAGGACAGTTATCTGGTGATAGTATAGTTCTGACATCTACACTACTATAACAGGTCAGTTATCTGGTGATAGTATAGTGTTCTGACATCTTAGCACTACTATAACAGGTCAGTTATCTGGTGGATAAGTATAGTGTTCTGACATCTACACTACTATAACAGTCAGTTATCTGGTGATAGTATAGTGTTCTGACATCTACACTACTATAACAGGTCAGTTATCTGGTGATAGTATAGTGTTCTGACATCTACACTACTTAAACAGGTTCAGTTATCTGGTGATAGTATTAGTGTTCTGACATCTATACTACTATAACAGGTCAGTTATCTGGTGATAGTATAGTGTTCTGACATCTACACTACTATAACAGTCAGTTATCTGGTGATAGTATAGGTGTTCTGACATCTACACTACTATAACAGGTCAGTTATCTGGTGATAGTATAGTGTTGACACTACACTACTAAACAGGTCAGTTATCTGGTGATAGTATAGTGTTCTGACATCTTACACTACTATAAACAGGTCAGTTATCTGGTGATAGTATAGTTCTGACATCTACACTACTATAACAGGTCAGTTATCTGTGTATAGATAGTGTTGCTGACATCTTACACTACTATAACAGGTCAGTTATACTGGTGATAGTATAGTGTTCTGACATCTACACTTACTATAACAGGTCAGTTATCTGGTGATAGTATAGTGTTCTGACATCTACACTACTATAACAGGTAGTTATCTGGTGATAGTATAGTGTTGACACTACACTACTATAAACAGGTCAGTTATTCTGGTGATAGTATACTTATGACATCTACACTACTATAACAGGTCAGTTATCTGGTGATAGTATAGTTCTGACATCTACACTACTATAACAGGTCAGTTATCTGGTGATAGTGTAGCGGTATTTATTAGAGAGGGGTAAAGAAAGATTTTGTTCGGGCGCCAGGCAGGTATTAACCATGTCGAAAGGAAAAGAGTAGAACAGAGAGAGTACCACTACCAGACCCACACACATCAGCAGAAGAGACTGCCTAGAGTGTAGCCTGTTTACCAGATAGCCAGTGGAGAGAGACGAGTATACACACCCTATAAAACCCACATCACAGCACAGTCCTTCCACAATTCTTGGTAACCCCACCAAGCATACCTCATACAATAATAATAATAATAATAATAATAATAATGGCAGAGCAATTTAACAGCAACTTCATACCAGAAAGAACCCGGTCATCAACAGAGGATTTGCAGTAATATGTATTATCTTCCAGTGGAGGAGTGCAGAGGGTATGAATGTGGGTGGTGTTCATAGACACAACAAAGGCCTTAAAAATGTCCACAATCTTCTCGGCCACATGTCCTTAGTACACCCCACCTCAATACAGTTCAAATAACAATACACACTTGCAAGCAACCTCCCTTTTAACTAAAATGTCCACCCAAATACTTCTGGCAAGGCAATAATAGTCCAGCTCCAATGAACTTCAATGAGAAGTACATTAGGAAAATAGAGAGTCTGTTGCAGGGTAAAGCACTGGAACGATAGAGGGAAGAGAAAGAGAGAAAGGGAACAAGAGAGATCTTAGCTGTGGTCTTCAGGCGTGCCGGTGTACGACTGTCCGAGGGCTTGTTGGTTTGTAGATTAAAGCTTCGCAACAATGTTGCTACTAATCCATGCGATCCATAACCTGCGCGGTCCCAAACGAAACCAACCACGACTTAGAGCGATCACACGAAACCAACCACGACGTAGAGCGATCACACCAACGATTGAGTTAAATACGTTATAAACTACATACGCTGAAAACAAACAAAACTTCTGCAGCATAGCACACACAATCAAACTGTCGCGCCACCCAAGAGCTCCTCCCCAAAGAGCTGAATGAGCTGTCTTTATTTTCTCCTTCCTTACTGCTCATGCGCTCTTAAAGTGGCAGCGCACGGTGAAGGCTCCGTGCAGGATTTCACCACACTCCTCCCCCCATGACAAAACAAAGCCTATAGAAACAGAGAGGATGCGGGCTTTGACAAGTTCATGTTCCTGCTATAAAAAACCAGGGAAGTCCTCATCATCAGAGTCCTCCACGAAGAGGTCCTGCAGGTGTTGCTTCTGCCGTAGGGTAGCAGGGCTTTAGGTCAACAACATGCACTGTCCTGACATCTTCCCCAGTGTCCTCCAAACAGACCAAGTAGTTCACTGGTCCCAACTGCTGCACTACACGGTATGGGCCTTTCCATCTCGAAGCTAGCTTGGCAGTGAACTTCTTAGACGCCTTTGACAGATGATGTGAACGTACCCAGACACGAGACTTGGGTGGGAAACACACGTCTCGGTCTATGTTTGTCATAGTTTCTCAGCTGTCGTTGTTTGGCTTTGGTTTTGCTGGCCTCCATCTGGCTAGCAAGGTGTGGTGGTGTTGTACGGCATCAAACGCTGGGCAGTCAGGTGAAACATTGGAACTTGCAAGACTCTGTCCATCGGACCTTTTAGTGGCTCCCAGGTGGAGTTCGCGGGAGTGACCCCAGAAGTCTCCTGCACGGCAGAGTTCAGTGCAAAGCGAAATTCAGGAAGATGCTGATCCCACCTTGTGTGCTGATCCCCCACGAATGAAGCAATCATCCCTTCAGGGTTCGGTTTACCCTCTCGGTCAGGTTTGGTCTGAGGATGGTAGGCTGTGGTCAGCTGGCAATTACACCCAGTAGGTACAGAGCTCTTTGTATATTCCTGATATGAACTGCGGACCTCGGTCAGAGAGGATTTGGTCTGGAATTCGAATCTGGTAAAGACCTCCCGTCGCAGAATTAGAGCAATGGCTGATGCAGTGGCTTTGCGGAGGGGAACAACTCCACCCAGTGTGTGTAGTAGTCCACTACCACCAATAAAATCATTCCGGTCCCCCGGCTGGGAGAAAAGTCCCATGAGGTCAATTCCCAACATTTCATTTGGATGGTTTACCACGGTCTGCTGCATTTTCCCAGCAGGTCTGCCAATGTCTGGTTTGTATTTCTGGCAGACTTCACACTGCTGTACAAACTTCCGGGTATCAACCCACATGCCTGGCCAGTAAACCACCTCTTGTAGTCTTCGATACGTCTTAAAAACTCCAAGATGGCCATCATGGGATTAGCATGATAAACTTGGATTATCTGGTCACTCAATGTAGAGGGAATGAAGACGCGATAATGGGTGCTGTGTATCCATCTCCTCTTGGAGTTTTTCGATACACTTTATCCTGAATTATGCTATACTTATCATTGAAACGACTCTTCGAGTCTTCTTCAGACAGACTCTTGTGGATCGCCATGATGGCAGCATCCTTCTGCTGTGCTCTCATACACTCTCATCATCCAGAGGAAAGGAATCATCCAGACACTTAGCGGTAGTGTAAGTGCTGCACAAGGGAGGACAAACATTGGCAGTCTCTGTAATCCGAGAAAGGGCATCTGGTACAACGTTCAGTTTTCCTTTGCGATACCCAATGATGAAGTCAAACTTCTGCAGTTGATAGACCAGCGAATTAGACGGCTGTTGGTCTTGCCTGATGCCAGAACCCACTGCAGAGCAGCGTGGTCTGTGACAACGGTGAGATCTTCGCCTCCAAGTAGAGCTCCATTTCTCCAAAGCCAGACCACAGCGAGGCACTCCCTTCAGTCGTTGAAGGAGGACATGAAGGACATGGAGGACATGAAGAACTCTCTCACAGGGGAACTACGAATTTTGATTGAACAGACTCAAAAGAACACTGTTATGAGATGGAAAAAGCACAGAAGGCCACAGACCTTCAAATGGAAGAGACTGCCACAGGAGGTAATGAAATGCTTTTCCCTTCTGGACAAATCTTCTGTACCTCCCTGGTTTTACCTCTGCCACTGGCTTGGCCAGTAACGGAATAGGAACAGTTAGCACTACAAAAACCCCTCTGAAGATACTGTTAAATACAGAACTCCGCTGCACATGTCATGCTCCTCTAGAGCGCTCCCTCCCTATCAAACTACTTTTCCCCACTTTTGGCAGCCCAGAAGATGATGTTGATCCCCTGTTTTTCTTATCTAAGTGTATGATTTTCTTTCTATCCGGCCCCTTACTGACTGGGAGGTTCTTGCCACCCTCCGCAGTGTTCTCCATGGTACAGCAAGAGACTGGTGGGAGATAGCCCGTGAACATGTGTCAACCTGGGAGGAGTTTCAAAAAATATTCCTCTCAGCCTTCCTCAAAGAGGACTATGGGGATGAACTGGTGGAACGTGTTCGTAACAGAGTCCAGGGTGAAGCAGAGCCAATACGAGACTTTGCCTTCTCCTATCGAGTTCTATGTAGGAGATGGAAGGCTGACATTACTGAGCAGGAGATGGTCAAACTCATTCTTAAGAACATGGTTCCCCGCCTTGCTAGTCAACTTCGAGAACGTGTGCAGAATGTGGATGATCTGGTGCGTCTGGGGACTCAGTTTGAGAAGGACTGGAAGCACCACCTTCAAACTAAAAACCTTGTTCTTCATCCAGAATACCCATAGCTCTCCTGGGGCTAAACCATCTCAGATATTACCCAAGATCCAGGTCAAAAGTCCAGTGATGTGTTGGAGGTGTAAAGTCCAACATCCTCCAGGTTCTTGCCCCTCTATGTCCAGCGTCATGATTCGGGGAAAGGACACAAGACCGAATGTCGACAGACTGTGCGTTGGGCATACAATTGGGTCAGCCTTAATGCCCATGAAGCCTTAGACATCACAAGTAGCGGTCTTATTCCTATTCCGCAACAACTATTGGTTCCTCTGACTGTTAGGAACTGGAGAGGGAAGGCCAAAATCGACACAGGAGCAACTTATACACTGATGCAAGAGGCCCTGTGGCAGAACATGGCATTACCTCATGAGGAGCTACGAACATGGGAGGAGGGACCATTGTATTGGCCAATGAAATAATAATATAGTATAATAATAAAACTGCATGATGAGACTTTAAACTTCCTGTGGCTATCTTTGCAGATTCAAGTCTTGCATTACTGTAGTCCTTGGCCTAGACTTCTGTTCTTCAGTGGACTGACCACTCGATGTCCGAACCCTCCTATCGGCAGCACTCTGACTATTCCCAGCCTCATCCATTTCAACCTGGTAATGCACTGATTTCAGGCTGGAGCCTGCAACATTATGCAGAGTCCGGACAAGGTCAAGTCAGAGACAGAGAAAATCTAAAGAGACAAAGACAAAAACATGTTCCACCAGTGAAGTCGGAGAACCCAACTATCACCCTGATTATCGCCGTACCTCCCCTTCTATCCGAGGCAAAAGCAACCTGATGCTGATTTCTACATCAAACAAGCAGTGGAACAGGCATTGTGTAGTTACTTGGATTGTGTAGTTACTTGCACATTATACCATCCATTATCTCTGAAATGGAATACAATTGAACCAGGACACTTTGTCACAAGATAAAATAGATACCGCACAGCCGGATTTCAGTCCTAACTCAATTTTGACCAAACATTTGTCCAAATTAGTTAGGCCCGAAATGCAGCTTTGTAGTATCTATTTATAATTAATGTGTAGTTAGTTACTGCTGTTTGTAATAGTATGGCAGAATAGCTGCACATAATCCTAATAGGTCTACCTCTTCTTGGACTACATTGGAACCTTGTCTTCTTTTAGGGTGTGTTAGGTTCTTATTTTTCAGAGTAAATAACCCACGGACACTAGAGAAGCTTTAACCAAGTTTAATTCTTCCCAAAGGTTCTGTACAGCTGTAATTCAGACAACCCAACATTTGTTCCACCAGATATTTATATCCCACTTAAGACACTCCTCCTTCTCTCCAATCCTTACATCTTATGCTCAACAGGAAGAAGGTAACCAGAATCTAAACCTGATTACTCCCTTAAGGGGAACTGACCTCACCTCCTGACCTCAACGTTCCTTCCCCTAGTCCACAGATGTCATCTGTCTCCCCTATCTCAACCGTGCTCTACTCCCTTCCCCCAACCCATTCCAACACATTCCACAGCTATCTGTCTTCTACAGAGGCTCAGTCTCTTTCTCTTTGATTTATGCTTCTTTCCTATAATTTATTATGTTAAAATCGTGAACTGCTATGTTCAGATTTGACCATAACATAGTTATTTCAACAATGCTGGGTATGCCTCTTGTTAATATCAATCCAAGGATACTTGACTGCATTAGACACCCTCACTGAAGAAACATTTTCCATTAAATCATGTAAACACACCCTCCTACAAGCAGGAAACAAGTTATGGACGAGGAAGAAATGTGACATATCTGTTGATAGTTCACACAGTCATCATCCAGGATTACAATCTTGACATCTTCTTGGCTAACCACGTTGAGATCTAATCTCAAAGACATGAACTGTCAGAACAAGTATAAAGCAATGTGTAGTGCTAATGTTTTCAAGAAGGTGGACCCATGGTGATAAGAGGGACATGAGGCAACTAGGAGCAAGTGCAGGGCAGCCACCTGAGGTCAATAACTAACCTACAAAGGCCAAGATCAGTAACTATGCAAACAGGGAAACTGAGAAAAATGGCCTTAAAGGGGCAATCTGCAGTTGCTACATCCATTTTACTTTTAAATGAATGATATATACCTACTTATTCTAGAATAATATAACTTATAAATGCCTCATGAGCATAGTTCAGAACACTGCATAGCCTCAAAACATGGTTACKACTGTGATTTTGATATCATGAATGGTCAGTCCTTGCATCCATAGCTCTGTCTATGAATTTGCAAGTGGTTACATTTCTCCAGGCCCATCCTTCAACTTTTTAACAAAACAGAGGCAGGTGTGCCCTCTTTGTTATTGTTTGAACTGGGGATTGGTCCTTTAAAGTGTTTTGGCTGTATAGACAAATATATTGTAGGTAGATAAGTAATAGTCCCTCGGTGGATTATCATTTATCTTATTATGAAGTAATTTTGTATGCATATCAACCATGAACACATGACCTTTGACCCCTATAATGCTGATACTGCACTCTGCCATTGTATGACCTTAAACAACTATATGGCTAATGCAAACGCAAAGTGCAGTATCTAAAATCTAAATGTGTTAAAGAGATAATTCATCCAAATTACAAATTTACATATTGGTTTCCTTACCCTGTAAGCAGTCTTTGGACAAGTAATGACAGCAATCAATGCTTTGGTTTCGTTTCCTGGCAACAGGGCCGGTGTTATGGGCGGTCCTTAGGAGGCCTAGCCCGCCCTACCATACTTCCTAGCCCGCCCTACCATACCTCCTAGCCCGCCCTACCATACCTCCTTGCCCGCACAAATAAAATATTGATATATTGATAATTTATTTGACCCAGACGCGTGCCGACAGATAGAAGCATTCATCTCAGATAAAGCGTCCAAGCGAGTGAAACAGCTCCCCTCTGTCTCAGTATGTGTAGACCATGTATCTGATACTGTCTGGACAGTGAAACAGCTCCCCTCTGTCTCAGTATGTGTAGACCATGTATCTGATGCTGTCTGGACAGTGAAACAGCCTGAAACGCTCCTCCCTCCTCCTCTGTCTCAGTTTGTTAGACCATGTATTATTTCTGCATGCAGCCCCTCGTCTCGAGGTGACGGTCAGATGTGCTGGAATGAAAACAGCTCCCCTCTGTCTCAGTATGTGAGACCTATGTATCTTGATGCTGTCTGACAGTGAACACAGCCCCTCTGTCTAATGTGCTAGACCATGGATCTGAGTGCTGTCTGGACAGTGAAACAGTCCCTTCTTCTCAGTTTGTACTATTCACGTCTTGAATGAGCCCCCCTGTCAGAGGCATGCAATATCTGATGTCGTCTGGACAGTTAAAACCAAGCGTCCCTCTGTCTCAGTATGTGTAGACCATGATCTGAGCTCTAGTAACGACCCTGTACTTTTGTGACCATGCTTGAGCTGGAACAGCAGCTCCTCTCTGTTCTCGAGTTATGTGTAGACCATGTACTGAATGCTGTCTGGACAGCTGAACAGCACCCCTCTGTCTCAGTATGTGTAGACCATGTATTGATGCTGTCCTGGACAGGACAGTCACCCTCTGTCTCAAGTATGTGTGACCATGTATCTTGACTGTCTGGACAGTGAAAACAGCGCCCCTCTGTCTCAGTATGTGTGACCATGTATCTGTTGCTGTCTGGACAGTGAAACAGCTCCCCTCTGTCTCAGTATTGTGTAGACCATGTATCTGATGCTGTCTAGACAGTGAAACAGCCCTCTCTGTCTCAGTATGTGTAGACCATGTATCGTGATGCTGTCTGGACAGTGAAACAGCTCCCTCTTGTTCTCAGTATGTGTAGACCATGTATTCTGATGCTGTCTGACAGTGAAACAGCGGCCCTCTGTCTCAGTATGTGTAGACCATGTATCTTGTGCTGTCTGGACAGTGAAACAGCGCCCCTTGTCTCAGTATTGTAGACCATGTATCTGATTGCTGTTCTGGACAGTGTGAAAACAGTCCCCTCGTCTCAGTTATGTGTAGACCATGTATCTGATGCTGTCTGCGACAGTGAAAACAGCCACCTCTCTGTCTTCAGTATGTGTAGACCGATCTGTGTGTTGGGACAGCACGCTTCTTTGTAGGTGACCTGTTCTGTTGTCGGACAGTGAACAGCACCTCTGTCTCAGTATTGGTAGACTATGTATCTGATGTCTGTCTGGACAGTAAAACAGCCCACTCTGTCTCAGTTATGTGTAGACCATGTATTCTGATGCTGTCTGGACAGTGAAACAGCTCTCCTCTGTCTCAGTATGTGTAGGCAGTATCGATGCTGTTCGACAGTGAACCCCATGCTCAATGTGTGAATGCTTGTATCTGTTGGACAGTGAACACGCCCCTCTGTCTCAGTTATGTGTTAGGAACCGATGTACTGATGCTGTCTGGAAACAGTAACAGCGGTCCCTCTTGTCTCAGTATTGTAGACCATGTATCTGATTGCTGTCTGGACCAAGAATAGTATGGCATGTCTTACGATTTCTGGCCAGCAGCATCCTGAATACATGGGCTACTTACTGTGTAGTAAGACAGAGGGGCTTTGTCCG
>NW_019944639.1:133110-134756 GCF_002910315.2 Salvelinus sp. IW2-2015
AGAGTGTTTTCTATCCAATAGTAATAATAATATGCATATTGTACGAGCAAGAATTGAGTACGAGGCCGTTTGAAATGGGCACATTTTATCCATCTACTCAATACTGCCCCCTGCAGCCCAAACAGGTTAATTACAGTCAATTAGCCTACCGTTCTCATTCTCAAAGTGGMAACATTATTTGCAGAGTTCACAAACTGTTTGCACTCTCCCTTTGTATCACCTTAAACAACTATATGGGTAAATGCAAAGTATAGGATCTAAAATCTAAATGTGTTAATCCAACTTTCTTGTTGTTTTTCTGTTTGATGGAAACAGTTTGAGAGTTCTAACTACGTTCTAGATGTATATAATGGTTTTATGTAGCCATGTTTTCATGTTTTGAATGTTGTATTGAAGTAACCCTCAAGCATTTTTTCAGTATAAAGGAAATAACTATTTAATCATGGAGAATATTTATACTTAATAAATATTTGACATTGTATAAATATAGTTATAATTCTGTCAGTTGCTAACTTTTACATATTCTGTTTGCTATCTTACCTTTATCTAGGTATTTGCATTTCAATGCGAGTTCAACCATAATTTTCCAGTGAGATACTGTCATGTTTATTCTGGTAAAAACTTGATCCCTGGCTGTCTCATGGTGTGTGTCATGTTTGGGATGGCCTGAACTTGGAGCCCCATAGAATACCAAGACATACCGCAGTGACTGTAGTGAAAACACGTTGGAACACAGCCAGAGTAAAGTAACTTCACTTAGTAACTTCACTAAGTGAAGTCACAAGATAAAATAGATACTGCACAGCCGGATTTCAGTCCTAACTCAATTTTGACCAACATTTTGTCCAAATTTAGTTGGGCCCGAAATGCAGCTTTGTAGTATCTATTTTATAATTGAATGTGTAGTTAGTTACTGCTGTTTGTAATAGTATGGCAGAATAGCTGTGCACATAATCCTAATAGGCCTACCTCTTCTTGGACTACATTGGAACCTTGTCTTCTTTTAGGGTGTTAGGTTGTTATTTTTCAGAGTAAATAACCCACGGACACTAGAGAAGCTTTAACCAAGTTTAATTCTTCCCAAAGGTTCTGTACAGCTGTAATTCAGACAACCCAACATTTGTTCCATCCAGATATTTATATCCCACTTAAGACACTCCTCCTTCTCTCCAATCCTTACATCTTCATTAACTGTTTCCTGCTTGCAGGAGGGTGCGTTTACATGATTTAATGGAAAATGTTTTATTCAGTGAGGGTGTCTAATGCAGTCAAAGTATCATTGGATGATTGTTAACAAGAGGCATACCCAGCATTGTTGAAATTACTTGTTATTGGTAAAATCTGAAATAGCAGTTCACCACTGTTGGATTTGACATTTTGAACATTGATATATTAAATAAATGATAGGAAAGAAGCATAGAATCAAAGGAGAAAGAGACTGGGCCTCTGTAGAAAGACAGATAGCTGTGGAATGTGTTGGAATGGGTTGGGGGAAGGGAGTAGAGCAACGGTTGAGATAGGGGAGACAGATGGACTTTCTGTGGACTAGGGAAAGGAACGGTTGAGGTCAGGAGGTGAGGTCAGTTCTCCCTTAAGGGAGTAATCAGGTTTAGTATCTGGTTACTTCTTCCTGTTGAGCATAAGAT
>NW_019944639.1:134903-148618 GCF_002910315.2 Salvelinus sp. IW2-2015
TCCAACACAGTTCTGAAAAAATAAAACCTAACACACACCTAAAAGAGAGAAGGTTCCAATGTAGTCCAAGAAGAGGTAGAACCTATTAGGATTAGTGCACAGCTATTCTGCCAATACTATTACAAACAAGAGTAACTAACTACACATTAAATTATAAAAGAGTACTACAAAGCTGCATTTCGGGCCTAACTAAATTTGGACAAAAGTTGGTCAAAATTTGAGTTAGGACTGAAATCCGGCTGTGCGGTATCTATTTATCTTGTGACAAAGTGTCCTGGTTCAATTGTATTCATTTCAGAGATAATGGATGGTATATGTGCAAGTAAACTACACAATCCAAGTAACTACACAATGCCTGTTCCACTGCTTGTTTGATGTAGAAATCAGCATCAGGTTTGCTTTTGCGCTCGGATAGAAGGGGAGGTACGGCGATAATCAGGGTGATAGTTGGGTTCTCCGACTTCACTGGTGGAACATGTTTTTGTCTTTGTCTCTTTAGATTTTCTCTGTCTCTGACTTGACCTTGTCCGGACTCTGCATAATGTTGCAGGCTCCAGCCTGAAATCAGTGCATTACCAGGTTGAAATGGATGAGGCTGGGAATAGTCAGAGTGCTGCCGATAGGAGGGTTCGGACATCGAGATGGTCAGTCCACTGAAGAACAAGAAGTCTAGGCCAAGGACTACAGTAAATGCAAGACTTGAATCTGCAAGAATAGCCACAGGAAGTTTAAAAGTCTCATCATGCAGTTTTATTATTATACTATTATTATTATTATACATTGGCCAAGTACAATGGTCCCTCCTCCCATGTTCGTAGCTCCTCATGAGGTAATGCCATGTTCTGCCACAGGGCCTCTTGCATCAGTGTATAAGTTGCTCCTGTGTCGATTTTGGCCTTCCCTCTCCAGTTCCTAACAGTCAGAGGAACCAATAGTTGTTGCGGAATAGGAATAAGACCGCTACTTGTGATGTCTAAAGGCTTCATGGGCATTAAGGCTGACCCAATTGTATGCAAGCCACCACGTCTGTCTCGACATTCGGTCTTGTGTCCTTTCCCCGAATCATGACGCTGGACATAGAGCGGGCAAGAACCTGGAGGATGTTGGACTTTACACCTCCAACACATCACTGGACTTTTGACCTGGATCTTGGGTACAAATATCTGAGATGGTTTAGCCCCAGGAGAGCTATGGGTATTCTGGGATGAAGGAACAAGGTTTTTAGTTTGAAGGTGGTGCTTCCAGTCCTTCTCAAACTGAGTCCCCAGACGCACCAGATCATCCACATTCTGCACACGTTCTCGAAGTTGACTAGCAAGGCGGGGAACCATGTTCTTAAGAATGAGTTTGACCATCTCCTGCTCAGTAATGTCAGCCTTCCATCTCCTACATAGAACTCGATAGGAGAAGGCAAAGTCTCGTATTGGCTCTGCTTCACCCTGGACTCTGTTACGAACACGTTCCACCAGTTCATCCCCATAGTCCTCTTTGAGGAAGGCTGAGAGGAATATTTTTTGAAACTCCTCCCAGGTTGACACATGTTCACGGGCTATCTCCCACCAGTCTCTTGCTGTACCATGGAGAACACTGCGGAGGGTGGCAAGAACCTCCCAGTCAGTAAGGGGCCGGATAGAAAGAAAATCAWTACACTTAGATAAGAAAAACAGGGGATCAACATCATCTTCTGGGCTGCCAAAAGTGGGGAAAAGTAGTTTGATAGGGAGGGAGCGCTCTAGAGGAGGCATGACAGTGGCAGCGGGAGTTCTGTTATTTAACAGTATCTTCAGAGGGGTTTTTGTAGTGCTAACTGTTCCTATTCCGTTACTGGCCAAGCCAGTGGCAGAGGTAAAACCCGAGGGAGGTACAGAAGATTTGTCCAGAAGGGAAAAGCATTTCATTACCTCCTGGTGCAGCTCTTCCATTTGAAGGTCTGTGGCCTTCTGTGCTTTTTCCATCTCATGAACAGTGTTCTTTTGAGTCTGTTCAATCAAAATTCGTAGTTCCCCTGTGAGAGAGTTCTTCATGTCCTCCATGTCCTTCATGTCCTCCTTCAACGACTGAAAGGGAGTGCCTCGCTGTGGTCTGGGCTTTGGAGAAATGGAGCTACTACTTGGAGGCGAAGATCTTCACCGTTGTCACAGACCACGCTGCTCTGCAGTGGGTTCTGGCATCAGGCAAGACCAACAGCCGTCTAATTCGCTGGTCTATCAGACTGCAGAAGTTTGACTTCATCATTGGGTATCGCAAAGGAAAACTGAACGTTGTACCAGATGCCCTTTCTCGGATTACAGAGACTGCCAATGTTTGTCCTCCCTTGTGCAGCACTTACACTACCGCTAAGTGTCTGGATGATTCCTTTCCTCTGGATGATGAGAGTGTATGTAGAGCACAGCAGAAGGATGCTGCCATCATGGCGATCCACAAGAGTCTGTCTGAAGAAGACTCGAAGAGTCGTTTCAATGATAAGTATAGCATAATTCAGGATAAAGTGTATCGAAAAACTCCAAGAGGAGATGGATTACACAGCACCCATTATCGCGTCTTCATTCCCTCTACATTGAGTGACCAGATAATCCAAGTTTATCATGCTAATCCCATGACTGGCCATCTTGGAGTTTTTAAGACGTATCGAAGACTACAAGAGGTGGTTTACTGGCCAGGCATGTGGGTTGATACCCGGAAGTTTGTACAGCAGTGTGAAGTCTGCCAGAAATACAAACCAGACATTGGCAGACCTGCTGGGAAAATGCAGCAGACCGTGGTGAACCATCCAAATGAAATGTTGGGAATTGACCTCATGGGACCTTTTCCTCCCAGCCGGGGGACCTGGGAATGAGTTTTTATTGGTGGTAGTGGACTACTACACACACTGGGTGGAGTTGTATCCCCTCCGCAAAGCCACTGCATCAGCCATTGCTCTAATTCTGCGACGGGAGGTCTTTACCAGATTCTGAATTCCAGACCAAATCCTCTCTGACCGAGGTCCGCAGTTCATATCAGGAATATACAAAGAGCTCTGTACCTACTGGGGTGTAATTGCCAAGCTGACCACAGCCTACCATCCTCAGACCAACCTGACCGAGAGGGTAAACCGGGATGATTGCTTATTCGTGGGGATCAGCACACAAGGTGGGATCAGCATCTTCCTGAATTTCGCTTTGCACTGAACTCTGCCGTGCAGGATACTTCTGGGGTCACTCCCGCCGAACTCCACCTGGGAAGACCACTAAAAGGTCCGATGGACAGAGTCTTGCAAAGTCCAATGTTTTCACCTGACTGCCCAGCGTTTGATGCCGTACAACACCACCACACCTTGCTAGCCAGAGTGGAGGCCAGCAAAACCAAAGCAAACAACGACAGCTGAGAAACTATGACAAACATAGACGAGACGTGTGTCCCACCCAAGTCTCGTGTCTGGATACGTTCACATCATCTTGTCAAAGGCGTCTAAGAAGTTCACTGCCAAGCTAGCTTCGAGATGGAAAGGCCATACCGTGTAGTGCAGCAGTTGGGACCAGTGAACTACTTGGTCTGTTTGGAGGACACTGGGGAAGATGTCAGGACGGTGCATGTTGTTGACCTAAAGCCTGCTACCCAACGGACGAAGAGCTAGATCGCAGGCAAAAGCAACACCTGCAGACCTCTTTGTGGAGGACTCTGATGATGAGGACTTCCCTGGTTTTTTATAGCAGGAACATGAACTTGTCAAAGCCTGCATCTTCTCTGTTTCTACAGGCTTTGTTTTTTCATGGGGGGAGGAGTGTGGCGAATCCTGCACGGAGCCTTCACCGTGCACTGCCACTTTAAGAGCGCATGAGCAGTAAGGAAGAGGAAATAAAGACAGCTCATTCAGCTCTTTGGGGAGGAGCTCTTGGGTGGCGCGACAGTTTGATGTGTGTGCTCTGCTGCAGACGTTTTGTTTGTTTCAGCGTATGTAGTTTATAACGTATTTAACTCAATCATCTGTGTGTGATCGCTCTATATCGCTCTAGAAGATTGTGGACATTTTTAAGGCCTTTGTTGGTCTATGAACACGTTCCACATTCATACCCTCTGCACTCCTCCACTGGAAGATAATACAAATTATTGCAAATCCTCTGTTGATGACTGGGTCTTTTCTGGTATGAAGTTGCTGTTAATTGCTCTGCTATTATTATTATTATTATTATTATTATTATTGTATGAGGCATGCTTGGTGGGTTACCAAGAATTGTGGAAGGACTGTGATGTGGGTTTTATAGGGTGTGTATCTCGTTTCTCTCCACTGGCTATCTGGTAAACAGGCTACACTCTAGGCAGTCTCTTCTGCTGATGTGTGTGGGTCTGGTAGTGGTACTCTCTCTGTTCTACTCTTTTCCTTTCGGCATGGTTAATACCTGCCTGGTGCCGAACAAAATCTTTCTTTACCCCTCTCTAATAAAATACCGCTACACACTTTACTCCAATATTACACCCAGTGTAGGCTGCTGGTCCACAAGGACACTTTACTCCAATATTACACCCAGTGTAGGCTACTGACCACAGGACACTTTACTCCAATATTACACCCAGTGTAGGCTACTGTCCACAAGGACACTTTACTCCAATATTACACCCAGTGTACGCTACTGGTCCACACGGACACTTTACTCCAATATTACACCCAGTGTAGGCTACTGGTCCACAAGGACACTTTACTCCAATATTACACCCAGTGTAGGCTACTGGTCCACAAGGACACTTTACTCCAATATTACACCAGTGTAGGCTACTGACCCACAAGGACACTTTACTCCAATATTACACCCAGTGTAGGCTACTGGCCACAAGGACCTTTACTCCAATATTACACCCAGTGTAGCTACTGTCCACAAGGACACTTTTCTCCAATATTACACCCAGTGTAGGCTACTGGTCCACAAGGAACCTTTACTCCAATATTACACCCAGTGTAGGTACTGGTCCACAAGGACACTTACTCCAATATTACACCCAGTGTAGGCTACTGACCCACAAGGACACTTTACTCCAATATTACACCCAGTGTAGGCTACTGGACCCACAAGGACACTTTACGCCCTTTACTCCAATATTACACCCAGTGTAGGCTACTGGTCCACAAGGACACTTTACTCTAATATTACATTTTGTTACGTTCCTTTTGAAAACACACCAATATAAAATGTTTTATGCTTTTTTTTCAACTCTAACAGACTGGTAAGATTTATTTTCTCCATTTCACCAGATATGATCATTTTGTGCATTGTTGACTATGTTATAATGTGTTAGTGGTTCTGGGGGACTGAGCAGGTGGAACCACAACTGGGCCAAAGTTCAGTACATAGCTATGTCAAATACTGAGTGTGCTTTATTGGGGGGGGATACGTACAGGACAATCGGTTTTAGAGATATTGAAGTGTTTTAAATATATTTTACTCAATAAGAGTATTGTGTTTCTAGTTGTGCAGAGTTTGCACTTTTGGGACTATCCCATTGGTTTCTTACTACCGGTCAAGCTKAATTATAAGCTCAATTTACATAAGAAATAAATATTAAAGTAAGAGATGATCTATGCAAATGCAGGTGGAGAGGAAGTGGAGAATCCAACAATGTAGACCGGGTATTGACGATGACACATACATGTATGCCAACAAACCCAGGAAAAGGAAGATGGAGTTCGTGTTAAATATTAAAGTATCAATCAATGCACACAGATAGAAACACACACACACTTTAACAGGTGAGAGTACTGCAGTAAATATATGTTTCTTAATGATCAATAGAGCAACTAAACCCTTACAACCAGAGAAAAGCCACAAATATCTGACATTGTAATACTCTGTGATTCAGGACATTTTCTGTGGTGGAAGATGGTGTTAGCAATTTATGTTATTGTTCAATAACACAAACTCCAAAGCAAKTCAGGGGGAGAAAAATAGGTTTATTCAGAGAGGACAAATCAAGATGTTATGCTGGGAGGTAGATGTTCAGAGGTTCAGTCTCCCCTGTCCTCAGCTTTTCTCCACCGAACAAAGGAACAGGATGCCATTTATAACCCCCCACCCTAGCCTGGGGTTGGCCAATCAGAAGTCCTTGCAGTACAACTTGGCCAATGGCCAAATAACCAGTATCCTGCTCCCGACTCATGTACAGACCAATGAAAACGTGGCTGAATTCAGGAATGACATTCCACAGATTCTAAACAGATGTTGAACTGAAACCCAACTCTTATTTACAATTCGCTATTGACATTAGTCCTCTAGTTTTTAGTCCTCTCATCCTCTCAAACTCTCAAACTCTGCATTGTGCATTTATCTTCAACATATTCTTATAATACCCTCTAGAGTTTCTACACTGGGATCATAGGCATGTTTGTCTACTGTAAGTTTACTATACATTAATAGTGAGTTACTGTTTGTTTTGACTGAAATATTTATCAGATTCAATGGAGTGACAGTTAGTGTTTGATGAACTTTTCCCTTTTACAGAATGTTGGGTTAAAAGATTATTAAGGTTAGGGTTTGCTAAAAGGGTTAAGGTTAGGGTCAGGGGAAGGGTTAGCTAAAAGGGTTAAGTTAAGGTCAGGTTAGGGTTAGCTAAAATGGTTAAGGTTACGGTTAGGGTTAGGGGAAGGGTTAACTAAATGGTTAAGGTTAGGGTTAGGGTTAGCTAACAGGGTTAAGGTTAGGGTCAGGTTTAGCTAACAGGGTTAAGGCTAGGGTAAGGTGAAGGGTTAGCTAAAAGGGTTGTGTTCCAAATGATGTTGGATCATTGCTGCAGGGACTTGCTTCCATTCAGCCACAGGAGCATTTGTGAGGTCGGGCACTGATGTTGGGCGATTAGGCCTGGCTCGCAGTTGGCATTCCAATTGATCCCTAAGGTGTTCGATGAGGTTGAAGTCAGGGCTCTGTGCAGGACAGTCAATTTCTTCCACACCAATCTCGACAAAACATTTCTGAATGGACCTCACTTTGTGCACGGGGGCATTGTCATGTCCAAACAGCAAAGAACATTTGTTCTCCCTCCACCAAACTTTACAGTTGGCACTATGCATTGAGGCAGGTAGCGTTCTCCTGTTATCCCCCAAACCCAGATTTGTCCGTCAGACTGCAGATGGTGAAGCGTGATTCATCACTACAGAGAAGGCATTTCCACTGCTCCAGAGTCAATTGGCAACAAGCTTTACACCACTTCAGCCGATGCTTGGCATTGCGCATGGTGATCACATTCTTGTGTGCGGCGACTCTGCCATGGAAACCTATTTCATGAAGCTCCAAACGAACAGTTATTGCACTGTAATTGCTTCCAATTAAAGGTGACAGTCTGCACTTTAACCTTATAGTCATTGTTTGATTTCAAATACAACATTTTGGAGTATAGAGCCAAAATAATAATAAAATGCTCCCTGTCCCAATAATTACAGAGGACACTGTATCTCAAACCGTTTTCAAACACTTTGAGCTGACCTGGTTACTCATTTACATAATTGCTAGAACCGCGTGCTAATAGGACTGTAATGTTCTGTATACATTCCTACAGTGATCATGGACCACTCATTATATGCTGGAATTATGAGCTGTAATTATTGCCTTAATTAAAAATGATTCTAATTTGAGAATTCATGATGGTGACTTCCTAGTGAATATTATAAGGACAGTTTGTACATAGTATGGTTGGAGTCTGAGTCAGTCAGCATGATAGTGTGAAAAGGGTCAACTCTGTTTAATTTGGATAATGTCAACATGAATACATTGTCAACATGTGTTTAAATGTCCTTTGTGCCATTGGCGCCATTTTCTCTTTGTTACAAAGAGTAGAAAGAAAAAAGTTCCTGAATTCTCTCCTCTTTGGATACTCAAAAGCCTGGCTGGTCGTTTACCAGTAAACACTAGGGATGACAGCTAGTCTAGCGGTTAGGAACGTTGGGCCAGTAACACACTAGGGACGACAGCTAGTCTAGCGGTTAGGAACGTTGGGCCAGTAACACACTAGAGACGACAGCTAGTCTAGCGGTTAGGAACGTTGGGCCAGTAACACACTAGGGACGACAGCTAGTCTAGCGGTTAGGAACGTTGGCCAGTAACACATAGGACGACAGCTAGTCTAGCGGTAAGAGCATTGGGCCAGTAACACACTAGGGACGACAGCTAGTCTAGCGGTTAGGAACGTTGGGCCAGTAACACACTAGGGACGACAGCTAGTCTAGCGGTTAGGAACGTTGGCCAGTAACACACTAGAGACGACAGCTAGTCTAGCGGTTAGGAAAGTTGGCCAGTAACACACTAGAGACGACAGCTAGTTAGCGGTTAGAGCATTGGGCCAGTAACACACTAGGGACGACAGCTAGTCTAGCGGTTAGGAACGTTGGGCCAGTAAACACTAGGACGACAGCTAGTCTAGCGGTTAAGAGCATTGGGCCAGTAACACACTAGGGACGACAGCTAGTCTAGCGGTTAGGAACGTTGGGCCAGTAACACACTAGGGACGACAGCTAGTCTAGCGGTTAGGAACGTTGGGCCAGTAACACACTAGGGACGACAGCTAGTCTAGCGGTTAGGAACGTTGGGCCAGTAACACACTAGGGACGACAGCTAGTCTAGCGGTTAGGAACGTTGGCCAGTAACACACTAGGGACGACAGCTAGTCTAGCGGTTAGAGCATTGGGCCAGTAACACACTAGGGACGACAGCTAGTCTAGCGGTTAGGAACGTTGGGCCAGTACACACTAGGGCGAACAGCTAGTCTAGCGGTTAAGAGCATTGGCCAGTAACCGAAAGGCAGTTAACCCCCCAACAACATCTGCTCCCCGGTGTGCCGATGACATGGACGTTGATTAAGGCAGCCCCCTCACCTCTCTGATTCAGGAGGGGTTGGGTTAAAGCGGAAGAATGCATTCAGTTGTTTACCTTAGTAGCTATCCCCTTTCCCACATGCAGATCAGAAGACGGTCTGATGATTTCTGTAGCGCCTAGAGGTCAGATGCCAAGCAGTTGCCATAACAAGCGGTGATGCAGCCAGTCAAGATGCTCTCAATGGTACATCTGCAGAAATTGTTGAGAATCTGAAGGCCAATGCCAAATATTTTCATCCTCCTCAGCAGGAAGAGGCATTGTCGTGCCCTCTTCGCGACTATTGGTGTGTGTGGACCACGATAATCCCTTAGTGATGTGGACACCGAGGAACTTGAAGCTCTCAGCCTGTTCCCCTACAGCCCTGTTGATGTGGATGGGGGCGTGCTCTGCCCTCCGTTTCCTGTAGTCCAAGATCAGCTCCCTTGTCTTGCTGACGCTTGAGGGAGAATTTGTTGAATATTCCTTAATTCCTTTTTTACTTTTAGATTTGTATGTATTGGTGTATTGTTGTGAATTGTTAGATATTACTGCACTGTTGGAGCTAGAACACAAAGCATTTCGCTACACCCGCAATAACATCTGCTAAATATGTGTACGTCACCACTAAATTTGATTTGATTTGGATTTGTTGTCCCAGCACCACACAGCCAGGTCTCTGACCTCCTCCCTGTTTCATCGTCTTCTGTGATCAGGCCCTACCACCATCATGTCGTCTGCAAACTGCAAATTTAATGATAGTGTTGGAGTCATGCACAGCCACACGGTCGTGGGTGAACAGGGAGTCAGGATGGGACTAAGCAAGCACCCCTGAGGGCCCCGTGTTGAGGGTCAGTGTGACGGATGTGCTGTTGCCTACCCTCACCACCCGTCAGGAAGTCCAGGATCCAGTTAGAGGGAGGTGTTTAATCCAGGGTCCTTAGTTTAGTGATGACCTTGGAGGACACTACGATGTTGAATGATGAGCTGTAGTCGATGAACAGCATTCTCATTTAGGTTTTCTTTTAGTTCATGTGGGAAGAGCAGTGTTGAGTACAATGCAGATTGCAGATCTGTTGGGGCGGTATGCAAACTGGAGTGGATCCAGGGTTTCTGGGATGATGGTGTTAATGTGAGCCATGACTAGCCTTTCAAAGCATTTCATGCTACAGGTGTGAGTGGTAATGGGCAATAGTACTTTAGACAGGTTAAATCAAATCAAATGTTATTTGTCACATGCGTCGAATACAACAGGTGTAGAACTTATTTACAAGCCCTTGACCAACAATGCAGTTTTAACAAAAAAATGTTAGAAAGTATTTACTAAAACAAACTGAAGTAAAAAATAAGAAAAATATAAAAAAAAAAAAATTAAGGAGCAACAATAAAATAACAGTAGAGAGGCTATATACTGGGAGTTTTTTTACAGATTCAATGTGTGGGGGGGGGCACCGGTTAGTCGAGGTAATTGAGGTAATATGTACATGTAGGTAGAGGTAAAGGGACTATGCATGGATAATAAACAGAGAGTAGCAGCAGTGTAAAAATGGGGGTGGGGGGAGGGGACAATGCAAATAGTCCAGGTAGCCATTTGATTAGATGTTCAGGAGTATTATGGCTTGAGGGTAGAAGCTGTTAAGAATGCTTTTGGACCTAGACTTGGTGCTCCAGTACCTCTTGCAGTGTGGTAGCAGAGAGAAACAGTCTATGACTAGGGTGGCTGGAGTCTTCTGCAATTTTTGGGGCCTTTTTATTTTACCTTTATTTAACTAGGCAAGTCAGTTAAAAACACATTTTATTTTCAATGACAGCCTAGGAACAGTGGATTAACTGCCTCGTTCAGGGGCATAACAACAGATTTTTACCTTGTCAGCTCAGGGATTCAATCTTGCAACCTTCTGGTTACTAATCCAACACTCTAACCACTAGGCTACCTGCCACCTTCCTCTGACACTGCCTTGTATAGAGGTCCTGGATGTCAGGAAGCTTGGCCCCAGTGATGTACTGGGCCATACGCACTACCCTCTGTAAAAATGCATGAAACATTCATCTGCTAAACATTCAACGAAGAAGTTATCATTAAATAACAATTGTTTATAGGAAAATAAATGAACACATACAAAATAAATACAACTCTTTGAATGAACATTATTTTAATTGTGGTGATTGTTTCCAAATAAACTACAATAAGTATGAACAAATAGAGAGGGAATAGAAACTAGGATGAGGGAGAGAGAGATGAAAGAGAGAAGGAGAAAGGTGTAGAAAGAGCAGTTTGAGAGAAAATACATTCAGTAATTTAATCTCTGTGACCAATCTCTTTTTATCTAAATGCAATGAACATAATGAATTGTGGGTCTCTGTACCTTCTGAATTTTTTTTAGGACCATCAGCTCCACGAAGTCCTCTGCCTCCACCTAGAGGAAAAGGGGGGATTACAACTGTCAGGGGATGACAAAAAACTCATAAGAATGTTGTTTTCTGGTCTCTGTTTTTTTTTGTGTAAACGCATTTAACCACGAGTTGAATACATTTCAACTTGATCAAATATTTTAATGGAGAATAAATATTTAAATACAGTTTGCGCATATGCCAAAAGGGGGGGCGGGTCGAATTTTCTTTCCGGAAAGAAACTGAAAGTAAATTCGACAACTCTTTAATGTGGCTTCAGGTGAGTCTGCTCGACAGCAAGAGAAATGGTAGGTTCATATTTTCATTATTTAAGTCAGGTGTAAGATCATTTAGGAGTCAATTCTTATTTATCCAACGAAACGTGAAGATAATAAGCCCGATTTTTAACTTCTTTCTAATAACGGCAGGTAAAAACAAATACCCAGCTAGGCCGGCCCACTATGGCGAAGGGCGCACAAGTCTACAAAAGGTGTTCTCTTTTACAAAGCGATCTGACGCTGGATGTAATCTATTAAGCCGATATATTAATATATTTATCCTAAAATAATACATTCTTATGTTGAAAGAAACAATAGGCACTCGTGTGTATACAGTTGATGTCTTCCCAACTTTGATAGGCGGTAATGTCGTTGAGTGCGCTTTAGGCCTAATTGAGTTTCATGACATTTGTAAAGAGTGCTGTCCGTATACCCATACTTACCATAATATGCCTGCTAATTAAACGCATGTGAAATTAGGGAGTTGTGAAATTTGGAAAAGAATGTAACATTTCAAAAATAGAGTGCTTTAAATGCCATGATTTTATACTAATTTAGGCTTTGGTAGATTAAGCTCCACACTTGAGGAAGTGTACCCAAATGAACGGTGAGCCTGGTAGTAATAATGTTACTTACCTCATTCATTTTTACTAAACAGTACGTTCTAAATAGAATGTAGTACGATTAGTACACTGCGTAGTTTTAGTAATTAGTTGACAATACAGATTTCAGACATGGCCTATGACTTCCCGTAGCAGGTGCTCCCAGACAACCCGGACAAAATGGATGTGAAAAAATGGTAAACACTGCCATCTATATTTAAGTTGGGACCGTGGAGATAGAGGACTCATCTTCGTATCTATGCCATTTATCATCTCTGATATCATGGGCAGCGCCGATAAGGCCACTCCATTTTTTAAAGTAGTACATTTTCTTCTTCAGCCAGTGAAGTTGGAAGTRCCACCCAGTTGACTACATTAATATGATGGCATCCCTCAATGGGATGGCAGGTAGCCTAGTGGTTAGAGTGTTGGGCCAGTAACTGAGAGGTTGGTGGATCAAACCCACAAGGTAAAAATCTGTCTTTCTGCCCCAGAACAAGGCAGTTAACCCACTATTCTTAGGCTGTCATTGTAAATAAGTTGTTCTTAATTGACTTTCCTTGTTAAATAAAGGTAAATGGCACTGCCATTCTAATAGATTTTTGGCCACTAGAGGCCTCTATCATGCTCTATGGTTGGGAAGTTTGGGCTAGAAGGAATACATCTTTGATGTCAATTATACATCAACTGTATCCCATCTAGCCATGACGGGCGGATTGGTGTKCAGCCTAGGCCTGGGTCATTTCTACAATGCGTTGCGTTTTCTGTCTCCAGGAAATATCACTTATTTTAGTTTAAAATGTGGATTCCAAAAGGCTTTAAATATATGGTCCGATGTTCTTAAAAACACAAAAATATGGATCTTGAAAGGGAATCGTAATTATTATGAACACTTTTCTTCAGTGGATGTAGTTGTTTTTGCCATATCCCGGMGTGATAGTCATCAACTTCCACAAGAAGTTACTTCATTATTTTATAGTCCTAGTTATATACAGATATGAATGTGGGACATACAGATATGAGTGGCATACAGATATGAGTGGGTCATCAGTGGGACATACAGATATGACATACAGATATGACATACAGATATGAGTGGGATACATACAGATATGAGTGGGACATACGGATATGAGTGGGCCATAACGATATGAGTGGGACATACACGATATGAGTGGGACATACAGATATGAGTGGGACATAGTGGGACATGCAGTGGGACATACAGATATGACATACAGAGATGACATACAGATATGACATACAGATATGAATACGATATGAGTGGGACATAACGATATGAGTGGGACATACGAATATGAGTGGGACATACGATATGAGTGGAACATACAGATATGAGTGGGACATACAGATGGGACATACAGATATGAGTGGGTCATACAGTGGACATACAGATGATGACATACATGATATGAGTGGGACATGCAGATTAAGAGGGGACATACAGATATGAAGTGGGACATACAGATATGAGTGGGACATACAGTGGGACATACAGATATGACATACAGATATGATGGGACATGCAGATGATGAGCGGGACATCAGATATGAGTGGGACATGCAGATATGAGTGGGACATCAGGATATGAAGTGGACATACAGATAATGAGTGG
>NW_019944639.1:150256-158400 GCF_002910315.2 Salvelinus sp. IW2-2015
CTAAATATGCACATTTTCGAACAAAACATAAATGTATGTATAACCTGATGTTATAGGACTGTCATCTGAGGAAGGTTTATGAAGGTTAGTGAAATGTAATATCTTTTGCTGGTTTATTCGCTGACGCTAACGTGCCTATTGCTATCGCTAACGTGCCTTGATGAATGAATGCGGTAGTGTGGTAGGCTATTGTAGTAAGCTAATATAATGCTATATTTGTGTTTTCGCTGTAAAACACTTTAAAAAATCGGAAAATATTGGCTGGATTCACAAGATGTTTGTCTTTAATTTGCTGTACACCATTGATTTTTCAGAAAAGTTTTATGATGAGTATTTAGGTAATTCACGTTGGTCTCTATAATTACTCTGGCTGCTTCAGTGCTATTTTTGACGGTAGCTGTTGATGGTAGCTGCAATGTAAAACTGATTTATACCTCAAATATGCACATTTTTCGAACAAAACATAGATTTATTGAATAACATGTTATAAGACTGTCATCTGATGAAGTTGTTTCTTGGTTAGTTTGGGTGGTTCTAGGTTAGTTTGGTTGGTTTTGTGCATGCTACCTGTGCTGTGAAAAATGTCTGTGCTTTTTTCTATTTGGAGGTGAGCTAACATAAATATACGTGGTGTTTTCGCTGTAAAACATTTAAAAAAAATCGGACATGTTGGCTGGATTCACAAGATGTGTATATTTCATTTGCTGTATTGGACTTGTTAATGTGTGAAAGTTAAATATTTCAAAAAAATATTTTTTGAATTTTGCGCTCTGGCTTTTCAGTGGAATGTGGGAGGAGTTCCGCTAGCGGAACGCTGGGGCTAGAAAGGTTAACAGTCTGATGGCCTTGAGATAGAAGCTATTTTTCAGTCTCTCGGTCCCCGCTTTGATGCACCTGTACTGACCTCGCCTTCTGGATGATAGCGGGTGAACAGGCAGTGGCTCGGGTGGTTGTTGTCCTTGATGATCTTTTTGGCCATCCTGTGACATCGGGTGGTGTAGGTGTCCTGGAGGGCATGTAGTTTGCCCCCGGTGATGCGTTGTGCAGACCTCACTACCCTCTGGAGAGCCCGCAGGTTTTGGTAGCGGGCTGTGTCAATGGCACTGTATTGTCCTCAAAGCAAGCAAGAAGTTGTTCAGTCTGTTTGGGAGCAAGACATCATGGTCCGCGACGGGGCTGGTTTTTCTTTTGTAGCCCGTGATTGACTGTAGACCCTGCCACAATCCTCTCGTGTCTGAGCCATGGGATGTTGCTCCCAGCCTATAGACAGAAACTGAAACAGGACGCACCCACGTTCAGGTCTGTTCAACGCTGGTCAGACCAATCGGATTCCACGCTTCAAGATTGCGTTGATCACGTGGACTGGAATATGTTCCGCATAGCGTCGGATAACAACATTGATGTATACGCTGATTAGGTGAGTGAGTTTATTAGCAAGTGCATCGGTGATGTTGTACCCACAGCGTCTATTAAAACATTACCCACCAGAAACCGTGATTGATGGCAGCATTCGCGCAAAACTGAAAGCGCGAACCACTGCTTTTAATCATGGCAAGGTGGCCGGAAACTTGACCGAATACAAAGAGTGTAGCTATTCCCTCCACAAGGCAATCAAACAAGCTAAGCGTCAGTATAGAGACAAAGGAGCAACAAAATGGAGTCGTGGTCAGCTTTTCCGAAAGGAGGGCGGGGGAGGGCCTTATATGCTTGTGGAAGTTAGAATAACAATGATCTAGGGTTTTGCCAGCCCGGGTCGCGCAATCAATATGCTGAAAGAATTTAGGGGCCTTGTTTTCAGATTAGCCTTGTTAAAATCCCCAGCTACAATAAATGCAGCCTCGGGATATGTGGTTTCCAGTTTACATAGAGTCGAATGAAGTTCTTTCAGGGCCGTCAATGTGTCTGCTTGGGGGGAATATACACGACTGTGAGGAATTCTAGGTCAGGGTGAACAAAAGGACTTGAGTTCCTGTATGTTGTTATGATCACACCACGTCTCGTTAATCATAAAGCATACACCCCGCCCTTCTTCTTACCAGAGAGATGCTTGTTTCTGTCGGTGCGATGCGTGAAGAAACCAGGTCCGATAGCGTCTCTCGAGTGAGCTATGTTTCCGTGAAACAAAGAACGTTACAGTCTCTTGATGTCTCTCTGGAAGGCTTTAAAGGGTATGTGTCTGTCGCCAGATCTCAAACCAACTGAACACTTATAGGAGACTCTGGAGCCGCGCCTGAGCAGCGTTTTTACACCACAATCAACAAAACACCAAATGATGGAATTTCTCATGAAAGAAAGGTGTCGTATCCCTCTGATAGAGTTCCAGACTATTCTAGAATGTATGCCAAGGTGTATTGAAGCTGTTCTGGCTCATGGTGGCTCCTTGTTAAGATACTTTATGTTGGCAGATACCTGTATATTCCTTCACAGAGTTCCCACTTATACGGGCACTGAAGTTCTCCTGAAAGTTTTGCCCCGGTGAAGAGAACGTGCAGTGTGCCTGGAAACGAGCACAATTGCACCTTCATTGCATACAAAAAAAAAAAAAACACACGTTCGAATATAACATTGACGGTGCCGTCACACATTGCAACAATTGTTCTGTTGATAATGTACCTGACCTAACTTTTCATCGTCCTCAGAACTTTATTATACAACCCTGAGTAATGAAACTAGATAAAACAGTAGCTACCTGTCTTGTAAGGGTAGCCTAGGCTATCTTCTCTATCAAACATATTTTAACATATTGAAATTTGCTAAATTTCTCTATAATTTAGCATAGAATGGGACATACAGATATGACATACAGTGGGACATACAGATATGACATACAGTGGACATACAGATATGAGTGGGAAATACAGATATGAGTGGGACATAGATATGAGCGGGACATGCAGATATGAGTGGGACATACAGATATGACATACAGATATGAGTGACATGCAGATATGAGTGGGACATGCAGATATGAGCGGGAAATGCAGATATGAGTGGGAAATGCAGATATGAGCGGGACATGCAGATATGACGGGCCATGCAGATGAGTGGACATACAGATATGAATGGGACATACAGATATGAGTGGGACATACAGATATGACATACAATATGACATACAGATATGAGTGGACATACAGATATGAGTGGGACATACAGATATGAGCGGGATATGCAGATATGAGTGGGACATGCAGATATGAGTGGGACATACAGATATGAGTGGGACATACAGATATGACATACAGATATGAGTGGACATACAGATATGAGTGGGACATACAGATATGGGACATACAGATATGAGTGGACATACAATATGAGTGGGACATACAGATATCATACAGATATGAGCGGGACATGCAGATATGAGTGGGACATACAGATATGACATACATATATGAGTGGGACATACAGATATGAGCAGGACATACAGATATGAGTGGGACATACAGATATGAGTGGGACATACAGATATGACATACAGATATGACATACAGATATGAGTGGACATACAGATATGAGTGGGACATACAGATATGACATACAGATATGAATACAGATATGAGCGGGACATGCAGATTGAGTGGGACATACAGATATGACATACATATATGAGTGGGACATACAGATATGAGCGGACATACAGATAGATGGGACATACAGATATGAGTGGGACATACAGATATGACATACAGACATGACATACAGATATGAGCGGGACATACAGATGGACATACATTATGAGTGGGACATACATATATGAGTGGGTCATACAGAGGGACATACAGATATGACATACAGATATGAGTGGGACATACAGATATGAGTGGGACATACAGATATGACATACAGATATGAGTGGGACATGCAGATATGAGTGGGACATGCAGATATGAGTGGGACATACAGATATGAGCGGGACATACAGTGGGACAACAGATATGACATACAGATATGAGTGACATGCAGATATGAGTGGGACATGCAGATATGAGTGGGACATGCAGTGGGACATACAGATATGACATACAGATATGAGTGGGACATGCAGATATGAGTGGGACATACAGATATGAGTGGGACATACAGATATGAGCGGGACATGCAGATATGAGCGGGACATACAGATATGACATACAGATATGAGTGGGACATACAGATATGAGTGGGACATACAGATATGAGTGGGACATTGCAGATATGAGTGGGACATGCAGATATGAGTGGACATGCAGATATGAGTGGGACATACAGATATGACATACAGATATGAGTGGGACATACAGTGGACATACAGATATGAGTGGGACATACATATATGAGTGGGACATACAGATATGAGCGGGTCATACAGTGGACATACAGATATGAGTGGGTCATACAGTGGGACATACAGAGGGACATACAGATATGACATACATATATGAGTGGGACATACAGATATGAGTGGGACATACAGTGGGACATACAGATATGACATACAGATATGAGTGGGACATGCAGATATGAGTGGGACATACAGTGGGACATACAATATGAGTGGGACATACAGATATGAGTGGACATACAGTGGGACATAGAGGACATACAGATAAGACATACAGATATGAGTGGGACATACAGATATGAGTGGGACATACAGATATGAGTGGGTCATACAGTGGGACATACAGAGGGACATACAGATAAGACATACAGATATGAGTGGGACATGCAGATATGAGTGGGACATGCAGATATGAGTGGGACATGCAGATACGAGTGGGACATGCAGATACGAGTGGGACATACAGTGGGACATACAGAATGACATACAGATATGAGTGGGACATACAGATATGAGTGGGACATGCAGTGGGACATACAGATATGAGTGGACATGCAGATATGAGATATGAGTGGGACTCAGGGGACATACAGATATGAGTGGGACATGCAGATATGAGATATGAGTGGGACATACAGTGGGACATAGTGTCAGACTAACAACATGAAACATGGACAAATAGACAAACTGAGTGTTATATTTATGTAGATTTAGACCATTGTTTCACACACAAAGAAATGATGACACTTCCTGAATGTGGTGTCATTTTAGGAAATGGTTGTTTTCTTAAATGGAGATTTACAACAAACTAACAGGGTGGGAAGTGATATCAGGGACACAGCGAACATCTAAAACACAATAATAATTAATACAATACATAAACAAAATAAATGAAACTAGAATCCCACTCATATCTGTATGTCATATCTGTATGTCATATCTGTATGTCCCACTGCATGTCCCACTCATATATGCATGTCCCACTCATATATGCATGTCCCACTCATATCTGTATGTCCCACTCATATCTGTATGTCCCACTCATATCTGTATGTCCCACTCATATCTGCATGTCCCACTCATATATGCATGTCCCACTCATATCTGCATGTCCCACTCATATATGCATGTCCCACTCATATCTGTATGTCCATCTGTATGTCCCGCTCATATCTGTATGTCATGTCTGTATGTCATATCTGTATGTCCCACTCATATCTGTATGTCCCACTCATATCTGCATGTCCCACTCATATATGCATGTCCCACTCATATATGCATGTCCCACTCATATATGCATGTCCCACTCATGTCTGCATGTCCCACTCATGTCTGCATGTCCCACTCATGTCTGCATGTCCCACTCATGTCTGCATGTCCCACTCATATCTGTATGATATATATGTATGTCCCACTGTATGACTCACTCATATCTTTATGTCCCACTCATATATGTATATCCCACTCATATCTGCATGTCCCACTGTATGTCCCACTCATATCTTTATGTCCCACTCATATATATGTATATCCCACTCATATCTTTATGTCCCACTCATATCTGTATATCCCACTCATATCTGCATGTCCCACTCATATCTGTATGTCATATCTGGCCGCATTATCTACCAAGAGAATTCTCTTCAATCATAATCACAGTTGTGTATATTCCCCCCCAAGCAGACACATCGACGGCCCTGAAAGAACTTAATTCGACTCTATGTAAACTGGAAACCACATATCCTGAAGCTGCATTTATTGTAGCTGGGGATTTTAACAAGGCTAATCTGAAAACAAGGCTCCCTAAATTCTTTCAGCATATTGATTGCGCGACCCGGGCTGGCAAAACCCTAGATCATTGTTATTCTAACTTCCACAACGCATATAAGGCCCTCCCCCGCCCTCCTTTCGGAAAAGCTGACCACGACTCCATTTTGTTGCTCCTTTGTCTCTACAGTGGGGCAAAAAAGTATTTAGTCAGCCACCAATTGTGCAAGTTCTCCCACTTAAAAAGATGAGAGAGGCCTGTAATTTTCATCATAGGTACACTTCAACTATGACAGACAAAATGAGAAAAAAAAATCCAGAAAATCACATTGTAGGACTTTTAATGAATTTATTTGCAAATTATGGTGGAAAATAAGTATTTGGTCAATAACAAAAGTTTATCTCAATACTACTTTGTTATATACCCTTGTTGGCAATGACAAGAGGTCAAACATTTCTAGTAAGTCTTCACAAGGTTTTCACAACACTGTCTGCTGTATTTTTGGCCATTCCTCATGCAAGATCTGCCTCTAGACAGTGATGTTATGGGGCTGTTGGCTGGGGCAACACGGGACTGGTTTTCAACTCCCTCCAAAGATTTTCTTTTGCTTTTGAGACCTGGAGGACTGGCTAGGCCACTCCAGACCTTGAAATGCTTTCTTACGAAGCCACTCCTTCGTTGCCGCGGGAGCGTGTGGAATGTGTTTGGGATCTTGTCAATGCTGAAAGACCCAGCCACGTTTCATCTTTCAATGCCCTTGCTGATGGAAGTAGGTTTTCACTTCAAAATCTTCACATACATGGCCACCATCATTTACTTTCCTTTACACGGTCCCCAAGTCCGTCCATCCTGCTGGTCTCCTTTGCAAGAGAAAAAAAAAAAAAAAAAAAAAAACAGCCCCCAAAGCATGATATCCACCCCCCCGTGGCTTTATCACAGATAGAGACGCGGAGGGAAGAGCGCCTCGCGAATAAGAAGGGGGAGAAGGAAGTATGGTTTGTTCTCATTTATCTTTTTTGGATGCAAACATCAGCATTCTTTGTCCTCCAACACGACGAAGCTTGACGTTTTTTTTTCAAAAAAAAAGTATGATATTTTGGTTTCATCTGCACCTTATGACATTCTCCCAGTCTTTCTTCTGGATTCATCCAAAATAGCTCTCTTAGCAAACACTTCAGACGGGCCGCTTGACCGGTCGTCCTGGCTTAAAGCAGGCGGAGGACACGTCTGGCACTGCAGGATTTGAGTCCCCCTGGGTGCCCATCCTTAGTGGTGTTACTGATGGTAGGCTTTGTTCATTTCGGTCCCAGCTCTCCTTGCAGGGTCTGCACTAAATAGTCCCCCCGTTGTGGTGCTGAATTTTGCTCACACGTTCTTGTGATTTCATTTTGACCCCACGGGGTGACGATCTTGCGTGGAAGCCCCCAGATCGAAGGAGAGATTATCAGTTTGGTCTTGATATAGTTCATTGCGCAGTGTCCTTAACTACCTTGTACATCCCATCCAGTATTGTATTCTCTCCTCTCAAAGACCAATAAGCTGCTCTACTTACTCTCCCATATATGCCAAGATTCATTTCTTCCCAGCTAGGTTGACAGGCTACGTAACATTTTGTATATACTTATGGGAGTGAGATACACTATATAGACAAGAACTCTTCTCTCGTCTATGGCCATAGGGAGAGTTATGTTTTCCACTATATAGTAGACTTTAATAGATGATGACTGTTTGAGTGTTGTTGACTCAGGTGTGTTTTATACACTGAATAACAAGTTACAAAACATGGGCCATTAATACAGGTTAACGAAGTGTTGGGTGCGAGAGGAGTTGGACAACTCATGTAAAGATGAAGTAAGGTCTTTGGCAGAGCCAGAAACGTATTCTCTCGTTTGAATATTACAGAGTGAACCGATATATACTTTCATTTTCTCCCACCCAATTTCTGCCAAATTAAATTTCTTAATATAGTAATCCTACAATAATGTTGAATTTATCTTCTGCATTTTTTTTGTCTCTCTCATTTGGCTCATTACATGACTCTGCGTGTCC
>NW_019944640.1:0-27689 GCF_002910315.2 Salvelinus sp. IW2-2015
CCTACCTCCACATCGACTTTAAACAACTCAACGACCCAAGGTCAGACAGGTCTTTAGAGTACATACAATAATGTGTTACTGAAATTAGGATGCAATATTCCAATTACTTAAAAATTCCCAGGTTCCTGAATCAAGAGAGAATTAACTAGAAATCCGGAATCCACCGAACAAGAATTCTTAAACCTGGGAATTTTGGAAAAGATACAAAATTTGTAAACCCTTTTACTGAGAGACAAGCCTCAGAGTGCAGGACAGTGTTACTGCTAGAGCTCCATAGTCACGTCCAATATGGAATAAATGTAATTAACTAATTTAGAACCAAAACATGTGTTAGCTGTTTTTGTTAACAAAGTTGAGGGATAAAAGATTGGAATAAAAAATCTGGGGGTCGTGATTTTGCATAAATATGCCATATTCAATATAGAACACAGTAAATGAACGGTAAGGAGCACTTTTTGAAAACATGGCCGAGGAATCATATCAGAGACGAGATTATTTAGAGCCAATAGTCAGTAGATAGTCAGTACTCAGGAGAGATTCTGTCAAATGTAGTGCTGTTCTCTGTATCTTATTGTAAGTCTATGGGCTCTTTGAGGAGAAATATTTAATATTTTTTTAAGGAATGGGGCAGTTTCTTTATTTCTTTCGCTTGCGCTTGATTGAAGAGATAGTAAAGTGTTGGAAAGACAGGGGGGATAGGGGAAGGGTGAGTCAAAGGGCAGTGGGCCGGGGTCAGAGGCTGTCACCGCTGGATCACACAGGCCACAAGGACAAATCTTTGAGAGCAACACATAAAGTATCGTTCTATGTTCCTGCTGTAGGTGTGGATTGATGCTGCTACCCAGATCTTCTACTCATTGGGAGCTGGATTTGGAGTGCTCATTGCATTTGCCAGCTACAATAAATTTGACAACAACTGTTACAGGTAAGACGTATCACTGTGTTGATATCACGGTGCTGTCCTCAGTGCTCCTCTATCATGACCTTACAAGGCTTACATGACCTTCTATAACCCATAACCAGGCAACGAGATAGAACAGATCCTGTGCTTTGTTTAGTTCTCTTAAGGTTAATCTTTCCTGTTTTAACTGGACAGAAAGGTGATGTGTATCAGGCCAGTGGACCTTCTGGCTTGGAGCTAACAGGATAAGTGCAGGCCATGCTAGGCCAGATGATGGCTATAGCCATAGGCAGTGTTACCTTTCCTGCCATTCTGTCATCCTCTAAACCCCTCACAGAGAAACAGACATTAGACTGTGCGGTCTGCTGATCCTTGTCATCACTAATAGGTTCCTGTGAAAGTGGAGAGGTGGGTGCTGCTATCAGACCCATTCTGCTTAAAAAAAAAATGTGTGTAGATATATGGTCTCTTTTGTATTCCAGCTGTGTTTGTGTATGTATAGGTCAGTAGGTGTCTCGCTGGCTGCAGTGGTAACAGTACAGTAATGTTTGTCCATGGACCATTGTCCACCCATTCTATAGACCAATTTCCCGGCCGCATCATGAAAAGTTGCATGCGCAGGTTCGCACCAGAAAATTGGCTTGTTTACATTGAAGTGAATATGACCACATCCAACTTCAGATGCAGCTCATGTATTCAGATGGTTATCATCTACAACATCACAGATGTCATCACAGGATTGATTACCTAGCAAACTAGCAAGCCAGCAAGGCAAGGTAAAATATCACAAATAGAGCTAGATAAAGACAGAAGAATAATATACTTGTTGAACACAGCTAATTAGCTATAGCCATCAGTCWTGTGTGTTTTTATGGTCATCACTCACTCACTGCTAAGTTTGTCAAGGTGTATAGCTATCTGCTACAAATCTGTAGGAAACGTTGTGAATTTCCCACCAAAGAAACATATGGTTCTCAGAACAGTGTGATAACTGGGTGTCCTGCATCATTCACAGAACATTGTGGGAAGGTTGTATGCAAAATGACTATAGGACTACCACGCTCTCAACAAGCTCTCGGAAACATATGGTTCTCAGAACGTTATGTGTTAGCTGGGTAGTGTTATTGTAGTGTGACGCTGTACAGCCAATTGAATTTCCCACTCTTATAGATTACTTGTCCTGATCTAAACRCCCCCCCCCAACACAGCTGAAGGCCTCATGTGTGCTCAGCTGGGCCATATTTGGGAGCTGAATGAGGACTTGTGAAAGTTGGCTGTTACATCCGTAGATATTCTCAAATGACATCTGAGTGGCTAGCAGCTGGTTGTATTATTCTCCATATTGTACACAGCTGGGACGGTTGAGGTCAGACTGTGGTCCATGTTCTCTCGGTCTGTCTGCTGACTGAACGTGGGTTGATGTCTGCTGACTGAACGTGGGTTGATGTCTGCTGACTGAACGTGGGTTACTGACCACAAACAGTCTTCAGGCTTTCACCTAGTTTGATTTCCAGGTGGGCCTCAAAGGCTCTCAAACAACATCCAGTCCCTCRGGCATCAAAATGGTTAATTCAAACCAATACAACATTAAACTCTTTAAAGGGGCAATCAGCAGTTGATGCATCCATTTTTGGACATATTAATGATATGTACTCCTTGATTCTTGAAGAATATAACTTATAAATGCCTCATGAGCTTAGTTCAACTGTCGTACCCCATCAGAACCCAAAATATAAGCTTTGTTTTACTCCAAAGTTTGTAAACAAAGTAAATGTAAACAAACACTATATAGCCTCAAAGCATGGTTTACACTATACATTTGATATCGTTGATGGTCAGTCCTTGAATCTATAGCTCTGTCTTTGAATTTGAGAGAGGTTACATTTCTCAGCTTCTTACCAAAACAGGGGTGGGGAGGGACTCTTTTTTTATTGTTTCTGTGATGTGGTGAGGTTGGACCCAGGTGCAGAGAAGAGACCAGAAATCAGTGGTTAAGGATAAACATAAATACTTTACTGAGAAACAGTAGCCGCAGGATCACAGTACACTAGAAAAACAACAACCACTAAGTCTCAAACTCACTCCATAAACAACCGCACACAGTAAACAATTCAAGCTTCTGCAAAGGACCACAGAAAACACACCTCTTTTAACAGGGACACAATCATGAAATAATAAGACACACCTGAGTCCAATAAAAGTCCCTAGGGCGGTCTCTGCTGGCCTCTGGTGCCAGGAGGAACCATGACAGTACCCTCCCTCTAGGAGTGGCTCCAGCCGCGGYGCCATGACGACCACCACGTAGTTGTTTGAAGTCTCTAACAAGACCCGGATCCAGGATGTCCCGGACAGGCACCCACGCCCGCTCCTCGATACCYTAGCCCTCCCAGTCCACCAGGTACTGCAGGGCAGAGGTGGGACCAAGTCATTGTTTTACAAGTCACAAGTAAGTCTCAAGTCTTAGCACTCAAGTCCCAAGTCAAGTCCCAAGTCAAGACAGGCAAGTATCAAGTCCTAAACTTTGAGTTTCMAGTCCTAAACAAGTCATAATGTGCTCTTCACCAAATGTAATACCATTTCATATTTTTAACAAGAGTAATAGTTAGTATATTACATTTACGCAAATCATGAATGCTTTTAAAAATATCTATATATTTATTACTTTCCAAATAAACGTTATATTTCCATGGAAATACCGACGGTAGCCATGAGAAAACCCCCCCCCCCAATAGTGATCGACTATTGAGGATCGCTATTGGGCGCAATGGCGATGTAGCTTGTACAAAATCGCCCAACCTTAAACACACACACACACACACACACACACACACACACAACACACACACACAACACACACCACACACACACACACACACACACAACACACACACACCACACACACACACACACACACACACACACACACACACACACACACACACACCACACACACTTGTGGTTACAGTAGGCTAACGTATGTCAATGGTTTTAGGAACAGCAGTAACATCAGGCAAGATTTAGGCTAACAACTGCCTAGCCAGTTGTAGCTCAATCTTGGTGCAATGAAGCTTATCCTCAATACTGACAAAACTAAACTAATGTTTTTTCTAAAGCAAGAATTAGATCTCTGAACTTTTCACCTATTATTACCTTCAGGGCATTGAGATTGAGACTGTAACCTAATATAAATATCTTGAATTTTAATTGATGACGGCCTCTCTTTTAAATTGCATATTCAACAACTTACAAAAACATTTAAGCTGAAATTGGGATTTTATTTTAGGATAAGGCCTGTTTTCTTTTGAGGCAGAAGGAGGCTAGTATCAGCTACATTTATGCCTTTCCTAGACTATGGGGATATTTTATATATGAATGCTTCTGCTCAGTGTTTGAGATCAATTGACACCCTTTACCATGGKYCWRTGAGATTTATTTTAAACTGCAAAACKCTTACGCACCACTGCACRTTGTAWACCAGGGTTGGCTGGCCTTCTCTAGTCACTCGTAGGCTCAGTCACTGGTATACTTTTATTTACAAAGCCATTTTGGGTTTACTACCTTTTTATTTGGGCATTTTTATTGTTCAGAAATGTGGTGGGTACTCTCTTCGTTCGCTGGACTTTATCCTYCTAACTGTTCCAAATGTCCGAACTGAATTTGGTAAAAGGGCTTTTATGTACTCTGCGCCATCGTCTTGGAACGCCTTACAAAATACTTTTAAACTGGAAGAACTTGTCCCGATTGGTATTTTTAAATCACTGATGAATGATCTTGAGACTGATTCCCTGACCTGTCAATGCTTTTTAATTTGCTGTTTTTGATTTTGTTATACTCTATTCTATGGTTTTTACTAGATTACTTGTAGTTTTTCATGTTGTTTGTCTGTAATTTTTGTAATGACTTGGTGCTGCCTAWCTTGGCCAGGACGCTCTTGAAAAAGAGATTTTAAATCTAAATAAGCCCTTCCTGYTTAAATAAAGGGTAAATAAAAAAWAATWATAAAAAATGATCACGTTCCCGCACTGACTGACTGTGTGGAGGCTCATTGATTTAACGTTACGTAAGCCTACATGCTACACTAGTAAAGTTTTAAATTATATAGCTGTCGGCTATATTAGCCATGACTTACCGTTCTTTGTGCAGCTTCAAATGTCGAACAAAGTTGAAAATTGTTGTGCCTCCGTCTGTAATTTTCTTCCTGCATGTTTTGCAAGTTGCAATACGTTTTTTTGTTGATAATGCGTCGTCTTTATATCCGAAAATAATAATTTGGGGTATCATCTTTCCAAGGGCTCCATCTCAATTCACCCGCCGACGTTCCTCTGCAACTTTTTCTCAGCTGGCACAATTTGATTGGCTGCTGTCTGATTCAAACTGTAATCCGTTAAATGAAGAGTTGATGTGCTGCACACTTTTTTTTAATAGCATCATTTTTTATATTTGGGCTTGGGGAGGGTATCAAGTCAGGTCGAGTCAAAAGGCTCAAGTCCAAGTCAAGTAACAAGTCATTGGTGTTCAAGTCAAAGTTGAGTTGGAAGTCATCATATTTGTGACTCGAGTCTGACTCGAGTCCAAGTCATGTGACTCGAGTCCACACCTCTGCTGCAGGGTTCCTCGGACTCAACGAGCCTCCAACAAACGCCGGACCGTGTAAGGCGGGCGGCCATCCACAAGTCGAGGGAGCAGAGGAGCAGGTGTCGGGGGAGAGAATGGACTGGTCCTAACCAGCTTGAGACGGGAGACATGAAAGGAGGGACAGACTCTCATGGACCTGGGAAGTTGGAGATGATAGGTGACCGGGTTGATGCGACTCAGGATATTGAATGGTCCTATGTAGCGTAGAGCGAGCTTCCGCGAGTCCAACTTTAAGGGAAGATCACAGGTGGACAGCCACACCCGTTGAACCGGTCGGAGGAGTCGAAGAGGTCTTCAGTGACGGTTTTCCTGATGTTGGTGTCAGGCAGAGGAGTGGAGCAAGGAGGATCGCGCTCTGATCCAGATGTGGTGACATCGTCGAATGAACGCCTCGGCTGATGGCACCTCCGCTTCGGCCTCTTGTTCAGGAAATAGGGGGCGGCGAACCCGAACTGACACTCAAATGGCGAGTTCAGCAGTGTGTTATGAGCATACTCTGCCCAGACGAGGAACTTGCTCCAGTTGCTGGTTGGCCCGCTCAGTTTGCCCATTCGACTGAGGGTGGAACCCCGAGGAGAGACTCGCCGATGCCCCCAACGGGGAACAGAAGYCCTTACAATACCATACGACAAACTGAGGCCCACGATCTGAGACAGTGTTCGGGGGAACTCCGTGTAGTCGAAAGACATGTATATTCACGAGATCAGCGATCTCCTTCACTGAAGGCATCTTGGGTAAGGTCACGAAGTGGGCTGCCTTGGAGAACCGATTGACCACCACCAGGATAGTGGTAAGCCCTTGAGATGGAGTTAACCCTGTGATAAAATCTACAGACAGATGAGACCAGGGCCGGCTGGGGATGGGTAGAGGTTGGAGCAACCCGGCCGGTCGCTGACGTGAAGACTTGCTTTGGGCACAGATGGAACAGGCCGCAACAAAGGATCTCACATCCTCCATCATGTTGMGCCACCAGAATTTCCGCCTCAGAAACTCCAGTGTCCGATTAACCCTTTGATGCCCAGTTCATTTATAGGAGAGTCCCCATTGTAGTACTTGGGACCGGGCTGATTGCCGGGGTCAGGTTCTTGGGTCTGGGCTTGTCGGACCGTGGTCTCAATACTCCATATCACAGGGGCCACAATGCGTAAGCTGGGGATGACGGGCTCGGGATCCCTCAACTCGTTGGAGACATCATGTTGGAGCGACAGGGCATCTGCCTTCTGATTCTTGGATCCCGGACGATAAGCTAGTGTAAAATCAAACCTGTTAAAAAAACAGAGCCCGCCTGGCGAGCGTTCAACCTCTACCACAAAGGGACGAGTCGGATCAGGATGAACGAGGATGGGTCCAGAGGTCAAACGTCCCTTGAGCTCCATGAATGCCCTGTCATCCTCGGGGTCCAGCAAAAATGGGTCTGAGACTTGCGGGTTAGGACTGTGAGAGGCTCTGCACCCGCACCAAAGTTGTATGAAAAACGCCTGTAAAAATTGGAAACCCCAAGGAACCGCTGGACCTGCTTGAGTGAGGTGGGACGGGGCCAGTTAGCGACCGCCTCAATCTTCCATTTGGATCCCTGTGGTAGAGATAATGTGACCCAGGAAGGAATCCTGGGATACGTGGAACTCACACTTCTCTATCTTGACATATAGTGGACTCTGCAGGAGATGTCTCAGGACTTGGCGGACGTGCAGTATGTGTTCCGTAAGGATCTCGGAGAAAATCAAGATGTCATTGAGGTTAACAAAGACGAACCGATTCAACATATCCCTCAGAGTGTCATTGACCAATGCTTGAAAGACTGCCGGTGAGTTCGATAATCTGAAAGGCATGACTAAATACTCATAGTGGCCACTAGGGGTGTTAAAGGCAGTCTTCCATTCATCTCCCTCCCTGATTCTCACCAGATTGTAAGTGTTGCGGAGGTCCAGTTTGGTGAAGAATTGTGCCCCTTGGACCAACTCCAATGCGGAGGACATCAGGGATAGGGGGTAACAATTCTTGATTGTAATCTGGTTCAGCCCTCTGTAGTCGATGCTGGGACGCAGGCCTCCATCCTTCTTACATCCACCAGCAGGGGATGTAGAGGGGCGATTGAAACTTGCCTCCAGCGATTCCCGGATGTAATTGTCCATGACTGCTGCTTCAGGGGTTGAGAGGGAATACAGACGACCCCGGGGAGCCTTCGTGCATGCGCCTGTCACACTCCTGTGGGCTCAGACGTGTGCGACCCAGCTGCATGGGATCCTCCATGCTGGGCTCGGTGGCCTTGGGGGTGCTCAGGAAACCGGAATTCTGGAGTGGTGTCAAAAGGGGTCTGTCTCCCCTGTTCCCGGTTGTCAATCCTGATTGCCAGCGTTTTCAGGGACTCGACGTCCTCTCCAAGTTCCTGAGCGGGCAGTTCAGTTAGACAGACCCTGGTGACCGTCATACCGCTCAGGGGCTGGGATCTTGGGTTCCTGGTGCAGGTTCCCTGGAGGAACCACGACGACGTCTGTAGCACTGGGCGATGAGATCTGTGCATTGGATCCTCCTGSGTTGGGGGCGTGCCATGGTTGGAGGACTCAGCAAGTGCCAGAAGGTTCCTGGAGATTTCGGAGAGCTGTTCTTGCTGCCGTCCTAACAGTGCTCCTTGGTGGGCTACCACATTCCGGATCTGGGAGATCTCTGCTGGGTCCATGTTGTGGCAGAAGCTTGCTGTGATGTGGTGAGGTTGGACCCAGGGCTTGGTGGTGGGGTGGGGGGTTACGGCAAGACAAGACCCTCAAGACAAGACCCTCAAGACAAGACCCTCAAGACAAGACCCTCAAGACAAGACCCTCAAGACACGACCCAAGATATGGTTCCAATAAAAATGTTGGTTTAGATTGACTATGGTTCAAGGAAGCAACAGGAAGTCGAAGTGTTAATATGGTGGGTTTATTATTGTTCTAAAACCTGTCCTGGTACTATCATGGTAGCTTTATTTTTCTAAACATGTTTTATGTGTGTGTGTTCTCTTCCCAACAGGGATGCTATCTTGACCAGCACAGTGAACTGTGTCACCAGCTTCTTTTCAGGGTTTGCCATCTTCTCTGTGCTCGGCTACATGGCCTACAAACACGGAGTCAGGATAGAGGACGTGGCCACCGAAGGTGAAAGGAACCCTACTAGATATGCATGCACACACACACACACACACACACACACAACACACACCACACACACACACACACACACACACACACACACACACACACACACACACACACACACACACACACACACACACACACCGAACACACACACAGTAAGTGGTGTGGAGGATGACATGCATAACACACCCAGACCACACACACTCCAACAACCACACCCAACTTAATTTAGACCCAGATTTATGACCAAACTGTCCACAGCTAGATACCTCATAAAACACAAAGAAAAAGATAGGAAGATAGACATGCTTATTAGGAAACATACAGTATAAGGCTATATCGCAGGCTACCCACAGTATTCTCTTTTCCCTGGCCAGCCCCCAGAGTGCTGTGTTTGTATGGTGGATCCACCCAGGCTATGACTCAGCTAGGACAGACTCAACACATGAACAGTCCCTGTCTGACCCTGAGAAGAGCGAGGGGAGTCACCTGCTCTAAGGGAGGACAGGATTCTGACAACACCCAGCAGTCAGTCAGTCATCTACACACCATTTAGAGAGTTTCAAACCCAGTCAAAACATCTATAAATTCATCATGGAACTAAACATTCCTCAAGCTTACTGTTACTGCTCACTGAATCAAACAACTTAAAGGAAAGATTCACCCATTTTGAATGTTATACCGTTTTTGTTAATCTATAAGCAATTTCATGTTTTCATGTATATCTGAGCTACTGCCATTCAAGCAGGCAGAAATATGGCCAGCATGACAAGTGATGCAAAACTCGTCATACCGGCTGTATTTCTGCCTGCTTGTACGGCAATAGCTCAGATACACATGAAAACATGAAATGATCCCAGGAATCGATTGAACATTGCTCAGTGATGCACAAAAATGATGTAATATTCAAAATGGGTGAATCATCCCTTTAAGAATGAGCAGCAACGTGCAATGCTTTTAATATAATTGATTGCAACAGTAGCTGAGAGGCTCTGGGGTTCAGATGGAATTGAAATACCAGAGAACATTTCAAACAGTTTTTTTAAGGGAAACAGTTTCCAAGAAGTCACATAAATACTGGCCTGCTGTGGAGAGGGGTTGGKAGACATACAAAAAGAATGGGATCTGTTAAAAATCTGCTTTGCTTTCTAGTTCTTCTGTCTTCTACTTGCCACTGTCTCTAGGTGTCTGTCATTTCGTTGTCATCTTATGTCCTCACTTTTATCTTTCTCAATCCGCTCCTCCTTCTTTCACTTTCCTTTCCATTGWTAAATCATCTCTTATTTCCTCTAAAACGACCTTGTGGACAGGGTCAAGCTCAGGACAAAGAAGTTATACATCAACATCCCACCCAACAATTTASTGTTTTATTTCAGCATCCCACCAAACAAGGCACCGTTTTATAGACTGATGGTAATCAGTTGGCTCTGGTATYTCCTATCACAAGTGTCTCTATCTGTGTATCTTTGTGTGAGTGCAGGTGCAGGACTGGTGTTCATCATCTATCCTGAGGCCATCTCCACCCTGCCTGGATCTACCTTCTGGGCCATAGTATTCTTCATCATGCTGCTGACTCTGGGCATCGACAGCTCTGTGAGTTACTGGCCCTCCTCAGGGTTGAATGACTACATGCTATGTCCCACCACAGGGCACATATGGCTACTGACCATTTGTTTCTATCTTATGGTGGGTTTATCTGATCTATCTAGTGGATTTATAGTATGTGAAGATTAGAATGTTACTTATATAATCTCCTCCACTCTCTCTCTCTCTCTCTCTCTCTCTCTTCTCTCTCTCTCTCTCTCTCTCTCTCTCTCTCTCTCTCTCTCTCTCTCTCTCTCTCTCTCCTCTCTCTCTCTCTCTCTCTTTCTCTCTTCTCTCCTTTCTCTGTCTCTCTCTGTCCCTCTCGCTCTCCCTCGCTCTGTCTCTCTCTGCATTATTCTACTTTCCCATGGTTGCAGTGAGTGCTCTAGGTATTGTCTAGACTAGCAGCAGTGTGGGAAGGCAGTTGTTTTGACTGTTACCCAATAACCATGAAGCATGAGGTGGAAAATCACATGTACCGCAACCTGAAACACAGGAAAACTTTGTTCACAGAGATTTACATTTTTCCTCATTCAATCTCAGTTACACAAGGTGATATTTACTGAAATGAAGAGAGAAAGGAAATTCCACAGCAGGGGAACATTTTATTTTACAGTAGTAGTCTTGCCCAATGTAGCACTGCACTAAGAAAGCTAGGTCTGATCATTTATATTCTAGGCCAAAGGTATTCTGTTTGGGTGCGAAGACTTTGTGCGATTCTGTTACATTGCTGCTGTAGGCACAATGGTTATGCTGTCTGTCTGTCTGTCTGTCTGTGTCTGTCGTCTGTCTGTCTGTCTGTTCTGTCTGTCTTGTCTTGTCTGTCTGTCTGTTCTGTCTGTCTGTCTGTCTGTCTGTCTGTCTGTCTGTCTGTCTGTCTGTCTGTCTGTCTGTCTGTCTGTCTGTCTGTCTGTCTGTCTGTCTGTCTGTCTGTCTTCTAGATGGGCGGTATGGAGGCAGTCATCACAGGACTGTCGGACGACTTCAAGATCCTGAAGAGGAACAGGAAGCTGTTCACCTTCGCCACGGCATTCGGAACCTTCCTTGTCGCGCTCTTCTGCGTCACTAATGTGAGGTCACTTCCTGTTCCTCTGAGTCACATATGATTTRCATWMTTGTCATATGATTGCATAAATCAAACCAAAGAGACACAAGATAGAGTGTGCCTCTGTGATTTAGGTGGATCAGTCACAYCAAAGACAGAAAAGGGAAACCCCTGTCCAACCATGTGAAGTATTGTTATTGACTGACTGGATAAGCTTTGTTTCATGCTTATCCTTGTCAGCTCACAGTAGTTAACTGCAGCCAGGTTGCCCTCAGTAACATCTGCAACAACCTTTTGTCATRGTGTCTCTGTATCTGTCTCTCTCTCTCTGTCTGTCAGGGAGGTATATATGTGCTGACTTTGTTGGATAACTACGCGGCGGGGACCTCCATCTTGTTTGGGGTGCTGATTGAGGCCATTGGGGTGTCCTGGTTCTACGGTATGTATAATCGGTCCCCCTTAGCCTAGTACAGAGGCACATACTAATGCTGACTTCTTACTGTGGTGAACCTGCTTATCTACTGTACCTTTCCTCATCCTCTTCTGTTGTTCATTAGAGCCCAGCCCTTTGTTCTGTCCATCCCTCCATCACCCCACCCTCCATCACCCCCTGCCCACAGTTGCCCTCTCCTGGCCTGCCCTCTCCTCCGCTGGGCTCTCTCAACCTCCCTAACTCCCTGGCATCTTCACTACCCAGGCCCTGCAGCTACACCTGACCTTTACTGGCAGTGTAGAGACACCGTGCTTCCCTTCCTTAGACCGCCACTGTTAACCCCCTTTCTCCATCTCTCCCAATACTCCTCTTTCCATTTCTCCATACACTCCCTCCCTCCTCTTATCTTCTAGACTGCCTCTCTTCACTAATAGATCTCCATCTCTCCCAATACTCCTCTCCTCTGCGTGAGGGAGAGTAGTGAATGATTATATGGTGTGTGAACAGTTGTATGCAGTCTGTTTAGTGTTTTATGTATTGCACAGAGATAATACTGTACGTCGACAGGATGAATTGTGCTTTATCTTTAAACTACAGCCCATGAATGTACACCATGATTTATAATCAGCATTAACTGTTGAAACTGAACCTCAAGGGGAGGTGAGACAGACAGAGCATCTCAGATGCTGAGCTGTTCTGGGGAGGAGTTAAAAGGAGAGGGTCTTCTTGTAGATGTTAACAGGCCTGGGCTGCCCTGATAAAGAAACAGTATGCCCAAGCTATAGAAACATCATGGTTGTGTACAGAATGGCACCATATTCCCTATATAGTGTACTACTTTTAGTCAAAAGTAGTGCACTATATAGTGCCGTTTGGGACACAGTCCATCTCCTTATAGGCAGACTTAACCCTGTGTGAAATTATAATATAACATAATTGGAAGGCTCAGAGACGTTTATGAAACAGATATCATTGAGCTGCATTTTTACTGCTGTGTGAACTCATAATTATACAAGAAATTGGAGTTGTGTGCCATGAAGCTCTTTCTCAGCCAATGCTCCACCTGTTATGTATGGAAATTGATGAGAGGAGCGTTAGTTCTCCTGTGAACTTGAGGCATCAGAAGCAAAGCGGAGTGTGGGTCTGACCTGGGTYCAAATAGTATTTGMTTTCTTTKAAGTACGTTGAYTYTTTGATTCAACCTTCCCGTAGTGCCAGATGGGCAGGGTTTCTACTTTCGGGACTATTGGTTGTATTGCACCGGGCAAGCTCAATCAAGCTCAGCTTCAGTATTTGTAAGGAAACAAGTACTATTTGAACCCAGGTCTGCAGTGGGTTTATGGGTCTGGTTCTGTGTGCGTGAGTTCATGCCCTGGTCTTCTGCCCTGTGTTTCCTCTCCAGGCGTGGACCGCTTCAGTGAGGATATCGAGCGCATGATGGGCTTCAAGCCAGGTCTCTACTGGAGGCTGTGCTGGAAGTTTGTCAGCCCCACCTTCCTACTGGTAAGACCCCCGGGGGGCAAGAAAGGGCTGGTTGGGGGACAGGGGTGGGGTGGAAGCCTTTGGCATGGTGCTGGGGGTGGGGATGGGAGGGCAAAGTATCTGACACAAGCCTAAGGTATTAAACATACTGTAGGAATCATGATCTATGTCATTGTGCTTAAATTAGGAAATTCACAACAGAGGTTTCTTAATTGTTACTGGCTGCCATATACTGTACTATAGTCTTTTTAAACTCCTATTATGTACCAGCAATTTGTAATTTGCCACAGGAAATATGTTTTCCTGTTATATTTTTTTAAAGGTTGTTCGCCTCCATGTTAGAAGTACTGTATCTCCAAGAATAGATTAGCATCACATGAACTCACCATGAAAACTGATTAAACTACAATATAACTATGTTTGAACATCTTGGCCATACTGTTATAATCTCAACCCAGCACAGCCAGAAGAGGACTGGGCCCCCCTGAGAGCCTGGTTCCTCTCTAGGTTTCTTCCTAGGTTCCTGTCTTTCTAGGGAGTTTTTCCTAGCCACCGTGCTTCTACATCTGCTTTGCTTGCTGTTTGGGGTTTTAGGCTGGGTTTCTGTATAGCACTTTGAGATATCGGATGATGTAAAAAGGGCTTTATAAATACATTTGATTGATTGAACTACAACTTACTGAACATATTGATTTACAGAATGTTCAGTGCACTGGGAATTAGTTAAGGATGTCTAGGTCTCTATATTTTATAATATTAGAAATATGCTATGTCAATGAAGCACAGATACTGTATGGGTTTGTATAGATAAGGATTACCAAAAGCAAATTATTTGTCTTGGTGGGAAATTATGTTATTCCCTTAATGCTTTTACATTGATTATAATCAGTCATAAGTCGATATTCTTCCTTCCATATGGGAAGTTTATATGTTTTATATGGCAAACAGGAAATAAAAAGAGCAGAGGAAGGTTGAAAGCCAGGAAAAGAGGTAGATTAGATTGTAAGCCAATATATCACCATGATCTTTAAACCTTATGTCTGAGGAGAGCTATCATTGTTTAGTTTTAATGTGTAGTGTATGCTACCATAGTTCTGCTAGCCTTACCTCCAGAAGCAAGGCAGAAACAGCTAATATCAGGAAGATAGCATGCAACTTTGGCTGTTGCGTAGATGGCATTTGTAGAAGAAGGACATAGAAGAATGTTGTTGGCCTTTGATATTCAGTTGGAGACGAGGAAGAGACACTTCCCTGACCTTCCAGTGTTGTATTATAACTACTAGTGATGTTTGCTGCTCTCTGGGGCAACAGTTACAAAGCTACAGAGCTACAGTTCAGTGGTGATGGGCCTCCAGTCTCTAGTCTACAGCAGCCTGGTGAACCAGAGTACTTACAGTGAAAGTCTACTACAGTATGTTCAAACCCCAGAGGGAGCGACCATGCCCTAGTCTGTTCTATTCAACTCAATTTCATCTCTGCAATGCTTACATTTTTTTGTCAAAATGAACAGTGGCGGAGTGGAGGAGGAGTATTCGTTATTTCTACAGAAGCTCTGTTTGATGTCTTGTTGGGAATATTATAACCACTCTGTTGTTTTTTCTCCTCTCCTTACTTTGTGGTGATAGCCAGCATCAAGACCTAGCAGATCTGTTGTTCCTCCTGTCCTCTGTTTATATGGTGACCTAGCTAGCCGTTCTGTTGTTTCTCCTGTCCTCTGTTTATATGGTGACCTAGCTATCTGTTCTGTTGTTTCTCCTGTCCTCAGTTTATATGGTGACCTAGCTAACCATTCTGTTGTTTCTCCTGTCCTCAGTTTATATGGTGACCTAGCTAGCCGTTCTGTTGTTTCTCCTGTCCTCAGTTTATATGGTGACCTAGCTAACCNAATACATTTGATTGATTGTTTGAACTACAATTTACTGAACATATTGATTTACAGAATGTTCAGTGCACTAGGAATTAGTTAAGGATGTTTGTCGTGTCTTTGGCATCATTAAAGTGAAGACTTATTTTATCAAATCAATTCTCTGTAATTATAATTACATGATTAAACTAATCATGTAAATGTAATCAACTAGGAAGTCAGGGCACCAAGGAAAATRTTCAGATTACAAAGTTAATATTTTCCTAATATAACTTTTCAGATATTTTAATATCTGATCAATTAGTCTTCTAATTAATGAATTATTCTTTACCTCACGTTAGTCTCATTCCAAACGAACCCAGTCTTTGCTATGAATCATCCATACATCAATTGTCTTAATAATTTATTTACTAACTAACTAAATAATCACAGAAATGCATAACAAACAAACAAACAGTAGATATGGTTACAAGGAAATGATAGGGGATGTGCCCTAGTGGGCTAAACCGGTATGGAGGCTTGGTAGACAAAGGGACTGAGAAGGGCACGAAAGACAAAAGACACTACACAGTTGATAATTATAATAATTGAAATGCTAATCCTTTGCACATGAACGCTCACTCATTCGGGAATAATTGCAATCAATATATATATTTACGCTCAGTGTGTCATCGTGATCTCTGTTGGAATCGTCCTTTTCTGTTGGAAAGTTCATCCGAGATTCTCTCTGCGTCGCTGGAGTCTGGTTAGAATGGATACTTCAGAGTAACATTCAGAAATGTTCTTATAGAATAGATGTTTCGGTGGTTGTCAGTCTTCGCATATAATGGTACATAATTCCTAGCTGCAGACTAGTAATTAGTATCGAAGATTTGCTCTTATTCTGTCGGTATCGATAGTCTCAGAGTGGAACCACGTGGTATGGTTAAGAATTCAGCAACCGAGGAATGTATGGTCTCTACTCAAACCTTAGCCCTCTCGGTAATCGAGGTACGCTTGGTCGAAAGTGGGCTTCTCTAGGTGGAGGTTTTATTCGGAACAGCAGAAAAGGCTGTCCAATGACGCCAGATCATTGTCTGTGCTCATGGGGCGGGGCAATGACTTAGTTAACTTTAAAGGGAATTGGATTCTCTTTCATTAAACAGTTTAAAATCGCATTACATAATTTCACAAATAGTTTAATATTTACTCATTCATTTTATACAATAATTAGATGCAAATCTCATAACGGAGACTCTTGTATAAACAGAGTTATGGTAATGTGGCTGTATTGTCTCTCAATGAGGTCACAAACTTTAAACAAAACGGACCAGGTCGTAGCTGGCTTCTCCACCGACCGTTTACACATTCTCCAAAACATGGATATTGTTCAGTTCTCAAGTTCTGTGATGTAGAAGAAGTTCCTTTGTTCTACTGTGAAACTTTCTCTCTCTATACTGCATGAGGGAAAGAGTCTCCTCCAGGAATTTACGACCTGAGATAACAGAGCCTGGGTGTAGGGGGAAGAGAGAGGTGGTGAGAGAGAGAGAGAGAGAGAGAGAGAGAGAGAGAGAGTTGGTGCTTGCTATATCCAAAGAGGGCCACGTCATGACAATGTGTAGGTCTCTATATTTTATAATATTAGAAATATGCTATGTCAATGAAGCACAGATACTGTATGGGTTTGTATAGATAAGGAATACCAAAAGCACATTATCTGTCTTGGTGGGAAATGTTGTTATTCCCTTAATGCTTTTACATTGATTATGATCAGTCATAAATCAATATTCTTCCTTCCATATGGGAAGTTTATATGTTTTATATGGCAAACAGGAAATAAAAAGAGCAGAGGAAGATTGAAAGCCAGGAAAGAGGTAGATTAGATTGTAAGCCAATATATCACCATGATCTTTAAACCTTATGTCTGAGGAGAGCTATCATTGTTTAGTTTTAATGTGTAGTGTATGCTACCATAGTTCTGCTAGCCTTACCTCCAGAAGCAAGGCAGAAACAGCTAATATCAGGAAGATAGCATGCAACTTTGGCTGTTGCATAGATTGCATTTGTAGAAGAAGGACATAGAAGAATGTTGTTGGCCTTTGATATTCAGTTGGAGACGAGGAAGAGACACTTCCCTGACCTTCCAGTGTTGTATTATAACTACTAGTGATGTTTGCTGCCCTCTGGGGCAACAGTTACAAAGCTACAGAGCTACANCAGTTTATATGGTGACCTAGCTAACCATTCTGTTGTTTCTCCTGTCCTCAGTTTGTATGATGACCTAGTGATCTGTTCTGTTGTTTCTCCTGTCCTCAGGTCGTGGTGATAGCCAGCATCGTGACGTCCACGGGCCTGAGTTATGATGACTATGTCTTTCCTTCATGGTCCAATGTGATTGGCTGGGGCGTAGCTCTGTCCTCCATGATGTTTGTTCCCATCTACGCCATCTACAAGTTCCTCAGTATGCCAGGGACATTCAAACAGGTCAGTGGAAAAACAAATCCCTCTCATCTGCATAGTTGTTMTTTATATAATGTAAAGATAACCTTAGATCGATTTGATTTGATTTATTAGGATGCCCATTAGCCAACGCCAATGGCGACAGCTAGTCTTACTGGGGTCCGACATATAACATAAAAGACATTACAGACAAAAGACTTTACAATTTACATACATGAAAAAACATTAAAACTTCTACGGGATCGGTGTCCCTATACCGGGAAGGTTGTTGGTCATATGCGATAATGTGACTAGAAAACGTTGTATACAACAGCCAAATTTCCGGGACATAGACATATCTTATATGGGCAGAAAGCTTAAATTCTTGTTAATCTAACTGCAGTGTCCAATTTACAGTAGCTATTACAGTGAAATAATACCATTCTATTGTTTGAGGATAATGCACAACAACAAAACACTGGTTTGAGACAGTCACCTCTGAAGGTAAATAATGTACTTACATTCAGTAATCTTGCTCTGATTTGTCATCCTGAGGGTCCCAGAGATAAAATGTGACTCACCACCTGGATTCGGTCTTATGTAGCAACATTTGAATTTCTTTTTTTTTTACATTGGATAAAAGTAGAGATTTAGAGCTACAAAATGGTATATCATACACTGCATTTGAGGAAACAATGGGAAAGTAAATTTGCTTTGAAAGTTGTTCAACTTGTAAACTCACTTTTGAGAAAACCGTCTTTCAATGTTTTGGTGCTACTATTGGAGAGCCGTTCTTTGTCTACACCCATTCAACATTGTTCACACCCTCTTAAGCCTAAGCCCCACCAATATCTTTAAGGGTTGATCCGTGCGTTCTGTACTAACTTGCCAACTACTTCCAGACATCTGAGAGAGAGAACAGCTCATTGAACATTACTCGCCCTATTGCTCTATCTGTGGTTTCGCGTTCAGAGTGCACACTGGACGCTCTGGCCAATAAGTAGGATTGTTACGAAAGCTCTGCCCTCACAACTACAGTCAAGCACCCAAGCTAACTGGCTAACATTGGCTAGCTACTTCCAGACATATAATGAGAGAACACCCCACACTGACCATTTTACTCCCCCATAGCAGAGCTGGTTAGGTTTTTTTCATGTTATCCAGAGCGTTGGTGACTGTAACTGTGCTGCTGGCAACAATTGAAATACGCTTTGTTGCCGATGTTTGCTGACACCGGACATATTCAACAGGTGTGAAGCGTTCAAAAATGCATCAATTATTCTGCGCTCTGGCACACTAAAATGAGAGTTTTTTGTTAAGAAATGTAGCTAGATAGCTAGCTAGGTATACAATGAATCCCAACGCATGATGTAACGTTAGTTAGCAAGCCAGCCAGCGAACGTTAGCTAGCTAGCTAACAGTACACTTTAACTTGAAATGAAAATACTTTGTCAAAATTAGAGTGGGGTCTTTTGTTAAGATATGTAACTAGCTAGCTAGCAAGCTAAACAATGGACCATAATCACAACTCATGACGTTACTACCCTGCATGAATCTGCAGGTAGCTAACCAACCAGGTTCTATGGCTATAACTAGTCAAGCAAATGTGTCTGAGATACGAAGAATAAGATCATACACTTAACGTTAGCTAGCGACCCAGCCAGCTAACGTTAGCTAGCTAACAGCTCACTCTGAAAATCTTACCAGTATACATCATGGTTGGACGTGTCTCCTGTCTGATGCCATGAATGGTTGCCTTAGTTTGACAGTGTAATCCAGACTGGTGTTTTCTCTATCTCCTTAGCTATCATGCTCGAATTCCACTGATTTCAAAACTCGGTCTTCCAGAAAGTGGAGAGCGTACACATATCGTTATCTAGCGAGCCAGCCAGCTAATGTTAGCTAGCTAACAGTACACTTTAACTTGACATTAGGTTTATTCAGTTTTACAACACGATACATTTAAAAAAAAGCAGCGTTCGACACGATTACCTAAACATACTGACCAGCTCCAATAGACAGACGTGGGCTATATGGTAGACCAATCCAAATCCAACTCTCGGCATGTCCAGCCCACTCATTATCTCAAGTAAATCATGACTAATGGGAAGGTTGCTCACTTTTTCTGTGGCTAACCCAACTAGGCTCGTAATTTAACAATTGTATTAATATTTACAGATGGCATACAAGTTTGATATTAAGGCACATGAAAGTTCACGTTTGAAAAGGCATTTCTGCCAAAAAACGCATTTTGCAAAAAAAATATTTTGGACGTTCAAACAGCTCCCCTGTGAGGTCGTGACTTGCGAAATACGCCTAGTTTCCTGAATCGGGTCACAAATGTAGTGTAGTTTTGTTTGAAAAAATCGATTTTGATATTCAAATGTAGGAACTGGGTTCTACAGTTTGACCCCACTGCTGTCTCTGGCTCCACACCCACCCTGCAGGGCCATCTAGATGTGTCTTTTCTGTAGGGGAGCTAATGATCCATTTTTTATTTCCATAGCATTTTTGTATGTTTTCTATAGTTATGTACTTGAAAATGTATAAATTGACCAATTCGGCACATTTGGGCAAACTCCTGGCAGAATTGATGCAAAATGTTGTGTAGTGAGGTAAATCTTCTCTGGATCAGTCTGAAACTTTACACACACACTGCTGCCATCTTGTGGACACAATCTAAATGACACATATCAAATATCTCCAATCCAAAATCAAATCGAGAGTCGGCTTTCTATTTCGCAACAAAGCCTCCTTCACTCACGCCGCCAAACTTACCCTAGTAAAACTGACTATCCTACCGATCCTCGACTTCGGCGATGTCATCTACAAAATAGCTTCCAATACTCTACTCAGCAAATTGGATGCAGTTTATCACAGTGCCATCCGTTTTGTTACTAAAGCACCTTATACCACCCACCACTGCGACCTGTATGCTCTAGTCGGCTGGCCCTCGCTACATGTTCGTCGTCAGACCCACTGGCTCCAGGTCATCTACAAGGCTATGCTAGGTAAAGCGCCGCCTTATCTCAGTTCACTGGTCACGATGGCAACACCCACCCGTAGTACGCGCTCCAGCAGGTGTATCTCACTGATCATCCCTAAAGCCAAAACCTCATTTGGCCGCCTTTCCTTCCAGTTCTCTGCTGCCTGCGACTGGAACGAATTGCAAAAATCTCTGAAGTTGGAGATTTTATCTTCCTCAACAACTTTAAACATCTGCTATCTGAGCAGCTAACCGATCGCTGCAGCTGTACATAGTCCATCGGTATATAGCCCACCCAATTTACCTACCTCTTCCCCATACTGTTTTCATTTATTTACTTTTCTGCTCTTTTGCACACCAGTATCTCTATTTGCACATGATCATCTGATGATTTATCACRCCAGTGTTAATCTGCTAAATTGTAATTATTCGCTCCTATGGCCTATTTATTGCCTACCTCCTCATGCCTTTTGCACACACTGTATATAGATTATCTTTTTTTTCTCCTTTTTTTCCCTACTATGTTATTGACTTGTTTATTGTTTACTCCATGTGTAACTCTGTGTTGTCTGTTCACACTGCTATGCTTTATCTTGGCCAGGTCGCAGTTGCAAATGAGAACTTGTTCTCAACTAGCCTACCTGGTTAAATAAAGGTGAAATTAAAAAATTAAAAATAGGCTACTATCTTAATGTATGGCCTTTCTCTTGCATCTCAAAGAGTATGAAACCAAAAAATAAATAGAAAACGCAAGTTTTTTGGTTTGTATTATCTTTTACCAGATCTAATGTGTTATATTCTCCAACATTAATTTCACATTTCCACAAACTTCAAAGTGTTTCCTTTCAAATGGCTCCCGAGTGGCGCAGCGGTCTAAAGCACTGCATCTCAGTGCTAGAAGCGTCACTACAGACCCTGGTTTGATTCCAGGCTATATCACAACCGGCCGTGATTGGGAGTCCCATAGGGCGGTGCACAATTGGCCCAGCATTGTCCGGGTTTGGCCGGGGTAGGCCGTCATTGTAAATAAGAATTTGTTAACTGACTAGCCTAGTTAAAAATAAAAAAATAGGATCTAGAATATGCATATCCTTGCTTCAGGTTCTGAGCTACAGGCAGTTAGATTTGGGTATATAATTTTAGGCGAAAAAGGGTCCAATCCTTAAGAGGTTTTAACATGTAGTGTGTTAATGTTGGCAGGTACAGTATGTACTGTAGCTTGAAGTCATGTAGCTTGAAAGCTGTGGTAAATAGCAACCTCTTATCTGTATCCCAGCGGTCAAAACTGGTTGAAATGCCATCCTTATAACCAGATTATGACGTAATTTCAACCAGGGTTGCCCCCCTGGGATAGTATGTGTTTATTTTATGCAAAGATAATCTTAGATCAATGGCAGGCATTTAGCTTTTAGCCTTTTAGCCTTTTCAATGGTTGATGGTTGATGATGTCAGTACTTTTGGGACGCTGGTTAGAGATCTTGAGGGTTCAAAGCCTGAACAGTGTACAGTACAATCATAAAAACAACATTCCACAGCTTTGATTATCTTCCTGAGCAGTAAACAGTGTTACCTTGTGTTTTCCTACTCACTCCTCGTGGCATTTCCTTCTGATATCCTGGCAGTGTTTAGACTCCTTCCATGACTATCTCRCATGCTTTTCCTCCAGCTGAGATCACAGTTTATCATACAGTTATCACACCAAGTGCACTCAGTCAGATATGAGGATGGGGGCAATCTGGAAGAGACATCAGAGGTCATGCAGTACACACTACAGTACAGTGTACATCCAGTCCAGCCTGATCACATCAGAATCAGAACGCTGTTCGACATATTTGAGCTATCTCGAAGTTCCTTATCTATAGAAGAAATGGTGGATCTTTAGAATAAACTGCGACCATAGATTAAAGCGCTAGTTTATTACAAGCTTCAAGTTCATATCTCTTGTGCTTGGGACAATGTGCATCTAAACTCTTTGGATTCTGTTTTATGCAGTGTAAGACTATGTGTTTATTGTAAGGTATGAGTTATGTGATATAATGTACTGTAATGGTTTATTTTTCAGAGGATAGCCTACTGCATCACACCAGAACACGAACATCATTTGGTGGCGGAGGGAGCTACCATCAGACAGTTCACSGTGAGTACAGATGTTGGATCTTAATTTGAGCCAGTGTGCTAGAGCAGGAAAATAATCCTGCAGCAACAGGACATTTGAATTATTATGTGTATTATAATGAATGGACATTTTTGTAGGGGTTGATATATTTTTCATTATGGCAAATTAAGTCTGACATTTTAAAGTGAAAATGACAAACTTTAGAAACATTTTTAAAACTCAATTTGATCACTCTTTTGTTGCTGACAATTTTCTTGCACAGCAGGAAATGCAAACTTGTAGTGTGTTTAAGGTTCTACATCTGTAAGGGCTGGAAAACAGAGCGGTATAGTGGAGGTAGACAGAGTGATGACCAGAATGGAAAACTATGAATGAATGTGACCTCTAATGATGCTCCATACTGCATTGGCAATGAAGCTTTATCAAATTCACTCTTTTCTATTTCAGCTCAAGCACTGGTTGGCTATCTGACAACCTGATGTCACCCAACCTTCCCCACTACTCACAATTCCGGGGTGTTGGAGTCATTGTGTTTCGACAGCAGATGTTCCTGCTGCTGAGCCTCCTGCTACTGGAGGATGGACAGGGAAAACGCCATGCTCCTTTCTGCCTCTCTGTGTTCTGTTGGTTCTGAGCCAACCTGCGACCTGCCATCCCCTCTTTTCCACTCCGCCCCTCATCTCCRTCTCTCTCTGTCGAGTGACTACAGATTCTCTCATCAACCATCCCCTCTTTTKCACTCRGCCCCTCATCTCCRTCTCTCTCTGTCGAGTGACTACAGATTCTCTCATCAACCTCTGCCTACAGAGTCAACTCAGTATCCTCCATGTTTTTGCTTTTGAAGTATCTTTTTATTTAAAACTTTTTACCATGTGACATCGTCATCATCGTCATTTTTTAAATGTATACAACTCATAAGATGGAGACATTCCATGCAGAGCATCTACAGGTGTTTTCTGTGTTCATGGACACAGTTATTGTTTTTCATATCATTTGTTTTTTTTACATGTTTTTTTTACGATGACTGTTGTTCTGTGTTCATTAGTTATACATGAGTTAGACACTTAAACCAAGTCAAAATGTACCAAATGACCACTTCTGTCATCATGTATACTCTAGGCAGGGGGAGACAAACATGACTCACATTGCTTTTTATGTTCTTGATTCTTTTCAAAGAGGACCCTCAAGCTTTTAGGTGAACGAGAAAGGGAAGAAATCTAGTTTCATTGCCCTCTTTGTATGTCTGACTGAGTAGGTCCCCAGTCACTACTCTAGATAACAGAGCTCAACTGTGTCAGTGCCTTATCGAGCTAGACACTTCAGAACCTGTCAATGTTTTCATTGGTCCATACAGAAAGGTAAATGTTTTCATTGGTCCATACAGAAAGGTAAATGTTTTCATTGGTCCATAAAGAAAGGTTTTGCCCGACGACTCAGGAATTCTCCTGCAGATCAGAGCTCGTGGATGATAGATACACTTTATGGTTACCAACATACGTTATTAATTCAGTTTGAATGACAATGTCCTTTAGATATTCATCTTACAGCAGTAGAGGTTTTTCRCAGTTGCCTTCTCCATCTTTTGAAACCTACCTGAAACAGATCTGAAGCTTTTGTCACCTGTCTCACAGAAAAGGGAACAATTTATGTTGAGATTCAGAASTGTTTTGTCTTGCAAGTGGTCGTCCTTATGCTTTACACGTGGCCTTTACACAGAGTAGAGGTCTACKTTGTCCTGCTATGGTTACTAATGGTACTGTGTGTACCAACTTTAATGTGTTGCATAGTACTAYCATATTTTCCTCTTCAGAGAGGCTTGTGCCCTTGATCCAATGATTTTGCCTTCACCGTGCTTGTGGATAAACAGTAGTAATTGAAGAGTGGTGAAGACACAAAGGGAGGCTTTGATTAAATGAAGTTGAATCCAGCACTTGAAAGAAGTCTTTAACAGAAATACTTGTTTCAGTTTTCTATGGATAGGTAAGCACTCTTAGTGTTTTAGGGAACGTTTTCAGGCATGCAAGAAATGCCCTGTTTTATCAAAAGCTTAACTGAATTACAGCACTAACACAGGTAGACTCAACAAAACAAGTGACGTTTCTTTACTTTTTATACAATGTTCTCTTTGTTATGTTGCATCTTTCCAATGCATTGTTTTGTGGTCCATATGGGTGAGGGAAATCAGGAAGCTTCTCCTTCAAAGAGTGTGTGGTTGTGTGTGTGTGTGTGTGTGTGTGTGTGTGTTGTGTGTGTGTGTGTGTGTGTGTGTGTGTGTGTGTGTGTGTGTGGTGTGTGGTGTGTGTGTGTGTGTGTGTGTGTGTGTGTGTGTGTGTGTGTGGGTGTGTGGTGGGTGGAAGGATAGCTAGTGTATTTTAAGTTTGAAATGCCTCATTCATTGGATTGTTATGTTAAATGTTTATGGTGTCTTTATCTTATGTTACATTGTCATCTGTGAAGCCTATTTTTTGTCAAACTTGACTTAAAGAAAATTCACCACCAAGGAAGTGCCAAAATGTTCACCCCTTTTTTTGAGATGCCTGCTGTTTTTGTCTTTCTTTTTGTTTGTTCTGTTTCTCTTTTCTGTTTCTTTATTTATAAGTGAAATGTAATTGCTTTTTTTTTATTGTGAAATAACATTAATGGCAGGAAGCAAAGCCACACACAACAATTATATTGTATGTGGAGTATAAGATATGGAAAAAATATATATTATATTCTTTTGTTATATATCTAATCTTGTATTTATCAAATTGTTTATAAACTAAACGTGAATGTAAAGTCTTTTAAACGTAACTGTCCACTGTTACTGTTATATCATTGTGTTTGATGTAGGTCAGATGAATCTATTTACAGATGTATTCTCCAGTGTAACGGGGTAACTTTGCAAGTGAATGTAGAGCCCTGGCATTACCTGAGCTAAGTTTACAGAACACTGTGTACAATACAAAAGTCCTGTTGAACGTGAGTGACAACTATCTATGAAGAAGTCAAAATATGCACACTATTATAATAAAGAGTTCTTCTACACACACAGATGGGGGTATAAGCATTGATTTATTGTTGGAAGAATGGGATAATAAGCTTCTGTGAATGGAATTGAATTCCCAGTCCATTGTGTTGTGTTAGAGAGGGTAGACTGTACAGTAGCCAAAGGATGAATGCATGGGGCTTAGATAATAGAGGAACCAGAAAGGGGGATGTTTGGAGTTCTCTGATGAGGGAAAGGGATTCTTCTTCTGGAAGGAGCATCTACAACTTTCTCTGTCTCTCTCTGTCTTTCTCTTCTTTCCTCTCTCTCTCTCTCTCTCTCTCTCTCTCTCTCTCTCTCTCTCTCTCTCTCTCTCTCTCTCTTCTCCTCTCTCCTCTCTCTTCTCTCTCTCTCTCTCTCCTCTCTCTCTCTCTCTCTCCCTCTGTCTCTGTCTCTCTGTCTCTCTGTCTCTCTCTCCCTCTGTCTCTCTCTCTCTCTCTCCACTGATTCAGCAAGTGTTGCATTATTGTACTTCAACAGAAGAAAAAAATAAACTTCTGTTTTCACTGCTGGAGGCTCCAGCTTCCTGCATCATGCGTTTATTGTCAGTTCTTTTTTGAAGTAAAGCTATGTGGGAATTATATTGTTTATGTTTCATCAGGATATATATTCTGCAGCGTTGACTGACACAGATACAGCGAAGCGTCTCTGCCGGTGCAAAAACATTGCATATTCACAGGAGTAGAGAGGAATGCAGGTTCCTTAAATGTATTTTGTTATTTTTTCTCTCAGCAACAAGTGAAGGATATACAGTACAAAGAGAAGCTAATGGCACTAGCTTTATACAGAGGTGAATCATTTATAACAACAACAAAGCCTATTCATTTCTCTCACCTTACACAGACTGATGCAAATCAAATCAAATGTTATTTGTCACATGCGTCGAATATGTTGTATACCGTGAAACGCTTACCTTAACCAACAATGCAGAGTAAAAAAAAAAAAGTATGACAGCATTTGCTAAATAAACTAAAGGAAAAATAGCAATACAATAAAAATAACAATAACGAGTTAGTCAAACAAATCTCACATCTCACATCCATCAGATCTAGTATCCATGATTCAAAGGCATCAGAATCACTGTATATGATACAGAGTTTTAGCACTCTCCACATATAATATGACGTTAACAGATGCTTAGTGTGTGGTGAGCCAAATAGCAATTTAACAACACGGTTGATGCTGCTCTTTGACAGTATTTTGACAGTGTTCTCCTCTGTTTCTGCTGTAGCTAACTGTGGCGTTTTGCTGTCGTGTCTCTTTTCTCTTCATGTGCGGCTGCTCTGTGCCCATGTCATACCCCACACCACACAGGCCACCACACAATGACCAAAGCTTTGTGCCACTGTCCCTGAGCTCCACTCTGCTGTCGGCTGAGTGGCCGGCTATGCTGCTATTGTTTTTAATCAGCAGCAGGTGTGGGATCCAGAACAGTACATAATCCCTGTCTGTTTCTCCTGCATGCCTATTGCCAAACTGCTCAATGGTATTAATGCACACATTTCTGGAGGGATCCCCAAAAGCTATCACGTGTGACTGTGCAGTGCTTTTTAAGACTCTCTCTCTCTCTCTCTCTCTCTGTCCCCCTCTCTATTTCTCTCTCCCTGTTCCCTGTCTCTCTCTCTTTCTGAACAGCTCACACCCACAGAGACTGACTACAGGCTTTCTGGTCTTTTTGCTGTTGCTAATTCATTGACCTAATTAGATCCTATTCAATTAACAATATCCAATGTTCTAGTTTAGCCTGAGAACAAAACTAAACAATTACTAGAAAAATGGAATACCCACATGTAGAGTTACACCCAGATATTCTACTATTGATACTGTACGACCACATCTTCCATTAAGTAAAAAGGTGTAACGCTTGTCGTGGTTGGAAGAAGAGGAGGATCAATGCGCAGCGTGGTAAGTGTCCATATTGTTTTAATACGGAAAAATGAACACTGAACAAAAACAATAAACCGACAAACGAACACTCCTGTACGGTGAAACAAAAACCAGAACAGAAAATAATCACCCACAAAACACAATGAAAAACAGGCTACCTAAATATGGCTCCCAATCAG